>NC_037673.1:100310076-100369290 GCF_003255815.1 Theropithecus gelada
TTTTTTTTTTTTTTTTTTTTTTTTTTTGAGACGGAGTCTCGCGCTGTGTCACCCAGGCTGGAGTGCAGTGGCGCGATCTCGGCTCACTGCAAGCTCCGCCTCCCAGGTTCACACCATTCTCCTGCCTCAGCCTCCGAGTAGCTGGGACTACAGGCGCCCGCCACCACGCCCGGCTAGTTTTTTGTATTTTTAGTAGAGACGGGGTTTCACCATGTTAGCCAGGATGGTCTCGATCTCCTGACCTCGTGATCCACCCGCCTCGGCCTCCCAAAGTGCTGGGATTACAGGCTTGAGCCACCGCGCCCGGCCAGAAGTACTTTAATCCATATTGGTTAGAGTTGTTTAATCCCTCACATAATTATGATTATATTATATATACCTCTGTTTTCTTTTTATATGTTGACATGAGTAAATGCACATTTTTATAAAGCACTCAGAAATATTATTTTAATTATTGGCCACATATCTTGTCATGCAAATAAAACATAATTTACCTATCAGTTGTTCAATTGTTGTCCACTAAAATTATTTTTGCTTTCCCTAAGACAAACTGTATGGTGAGAAATACATGTATGCAGATAGCCTTTCTAATATTTTTAGATTACTTTCTTCAGAGAGAGACTAATATTTGTGCACTGTGTACAGTGATTGGCTCATAATAGTGTCTCAAAATGTATATTAAATAAATACATATTTGAATTGAATATCCAGAATATATAAGGTAATTTTCGTTGTCTACCCCTACTAGATCATGCCTAGGGTACTGATCACAGTTCTTGATCATATCTTAAGAGGTAGATCAACACACTTTGATAAGTAGGTCAACAAACTTTGATTCTTCCTTCTTTTAGGATACTGAAAAGATTTTAATTTGAATATATTAATTCAATTTCAAAATTAGTCCTAGAAATATAAGGTTGTGGAAAGACATTAAAATCTGTCTTGGAACACTTTGCAGATTGTCTGAAGAGCAATGCATTCTATGTAGTTCTGAGGGCTTTTGCTCATCATGTAGTCATTTCATATTAGTCTTGCCAATTCAAATCCATAATGTTAATTTTGTTAATGATTCATCTCCCCCATTGCTATGAACTGAATAACTGTGCCCCTCAAAATGCATATTTTGAAACTCTGATTTCCAATATTTGGAAGTATTGGGAAGTAATTAGCTAGTGGGGGTAAAAACCTTTCTGACAGGGATTAATATCCTTATAGAGTCAAGGAAATGATCTCTCTCTGCTGCAGGAGTATATAGCCAGAAAGCCTCCACCCGCACACCAGGAAAAAGCCCCTCACCAGGAAATGTATGGGTCAGCACCTTGACCTTAGACTTCCCTGCCTTCAGAACTAGGAGACATAAATGTTTGTTATTTAAGTCACCCAGTCTATGGTGCATATTGTAGCACCCAGAACTAAGACACCCATGCTGTTATATTTGTGGGAAAAAAAATTATACCAAGATTAGTCCTTTTCATTTAATATTTTGAAATGCCATCTCATTGTTACTTATCTTTTCATGCCATTGACATCATTTTATATTCCCACTCTCTTTTGTAAAAGAATGGTTAGTTCTTATGCCTTTTGTGTCCTCTATACATTCAATGAGGAAGGCCTCAATTTCTTTCTGTGAATATTAACTACAGATCCCTGCTCCCATGTCATGTCACCACCTGAAGTATTTATAGGTAGGTCATCAGGAATCCATGAAACAGCAACTTTTATAAGAAATATTTCAATTAACTACAAATCCACTGAATTCTACCTTCATAACTGTCACGATGGAATATCTTATTCATAATTTTTTGAAAGCACTCATTATTTTGCTTAAATTTTATTTCATCCGATTATACATAATAGCATATGAAGAAACCTCACATTTATTTTGAAATTAATCTCTCTCATTGAAATTCACAGGTCTAAACATTAACAATAATCATAAATAATCATAAATACATAAAAACAATAAAACAACAATAATCACAACAAAAATCATAACAAATAGCTATAAAATAGCTATATAGCTATCTGTATCCACTAGTCTACGATTTTAAAATATTGCTGGACTCCCACGATAAACTAAATCTTACACTCCCTCATCATTCACCACATATGAATTTGAGTCTTAAGTACAGGGATGAAGGATGGGTGAGAAAGAGAGTGAAAGGTATTTACTATTCATATGAATTCTTTGGGGAGGATGTAGATGCAGTTTCCTTGGCATGACACCCTCCTTCATGCATATGTATTACTCTATCATATTGACAAATAGAAACATATGTTCCTCTAACATTAACTAAAGTATTGCATAATATTAAAGGACTATATCACCACAGATGCTAGGAAAAAGTCACCTGAATATTACACAGCTTCTAGAATTCTACCAACTTTTGTGTGAGCCTATTGTACCTGGGTAATCACAGCCATATTCAGAATACAGTTTATAATTTGTCTTCTTTAAAAATTGAGAACACCACCTGTTTTCATTCTGCTGAGAAAAAAAAAAGAGGTTTGATAGGATTAGGAAACACATCCAGTCTTTGTTTTAGCAGGCTCATTTTGAAAATTGAGGTCATGGATGATGGCTTCCTGAGTGGGGCAGCAAAAGCAATGGTAATGGGGAAACATTAAAAAGATTCAGATGTGCGGTTCTAAGAGGCATTCACAAATGTGTGAGCGCATTGACATGCTTGATTATGCAAAAGCTGAGCTGTGCAAATCATAATAATAAGCTTTCTCATTAGATTTCCTGCATTTTCTGCTTCTTGATCAGCCAGAAATACGGCCAAGTGTTCCCATTCTTTTCAAATTTCCAATTTACACTTGTTTTAACTACTCAGAGAAAAATAGGGAAAATAGAGCAGTGAAATGAGATTTTAATTAAAGGGGAAAGATGTTAAAATTTCATAAAACTAAAAGATGTGTGCACTTTGGTTATAGTTAGCCTGAAAACAAAATTTTACTTGGCACTCACAGAAGTTAAATCAGTTTATAAGTCAATAACTAAGTAAAATAATGTAGTGCAATTATTTTAAAAGCAAACCTAAATGTGATAATTTTGGAAGTCTAATTGAATCTTTTATTTCACAAAGACAGGTTTTATTCAAAGAATCAGGGTCATCAAGAGCATAACTAAAGAGAATTAGTTGAAAGAAACAGCAAGACTAAAAGCATTTTTCAGTTTTAACATATGTCCAGATATTCAAAATCATTTTACAATTTCACAATGGTAGACTACCATTTTGAGCTGAAATAACTAAATATAGTTACTTATACAAAAACCAAAAATAAAATGAGGAGCTCATTCAACATGACTAACGCTATCTTTTTACTTTTGATGCATCAGTGTCTTGTAGACCAAAACTACATTAGAATAATTTTGTGCAAAAATTTTTGGGTTTCTTAGGCTTCTCAATTTAGTCAATGACCAGGAGAAGCCACAAAGATTCTCGATCTAAGTTTCACGCTTGACATTGCAGAATTTAGCAAATCCAAATATTTGCACCTGTGGTAGACAAAAGCAGAACATTTTTTTCCTTTTATGTATTTGGAGGTAAATGCTAGTTTGCTTGATTCACACAAAATATTTAAAATTATGCTTCATATATTATTTATGTCAATATTACCATGAAAGAGAATCTAAATAAGAGAGAGGGGTAGGAAGTAACTTAAAGATCCATTTTGAACGTCAAAATTTGATGTTATAGAGGTAACAGCTTCCAGACTTATCAGGCTCAAGAAAATGGATATTTAAAGCCTCATCTTCACTGCTTCATTAATGATCAAGAACAAACACATACCATAAGGAAATGGGCACTCCAGTGTCCAAAATCTGACTGGTGTCTAGAGTTTACTTCCAATTGTCTCCTATGACCTGCTTCTGTACCCCAAGTTTGGTCACTAAAGCCACTCACATATTTCAAACATCAGTTGTGTGTCTATTTAGAATATTAACAACATTCAGTTATTTTTAAGACTCTCTAAGCCCATGGTGTCATCTAGTTTGTATTCTCCATGCCTTAAATATGTATTAGACTTTCCTATATCTTACACATTTCACTCCCCGAATTTCATTGTTCATTATCCGAACTCTTACAACGTGCTGATGTGGAAATCATATAGGAGTCCACTCAGAAAAAGATCACACAGGAAAGATCACATTCAGGAAAAGATCCCCTGCCCTCTCCTCTCTCTCTGTCCCTCTCCATCCTCTCTCCCTGCCCCCTCCTCCCTCTCTTACTGTCCCCCTCCTCCCTCTCTCACTATCCTCCTCCTCCCTCTCTCCCTCTCCCCTATCTCCCTCCTCTCTCCCTGCTCCCTCCTCCCTCCCCTGTCCCTTTCCTCCCTCCTCTCTCCCTGTTCCCCTCCTTCCTCTCTCCCTGCTCCCTCCTCCCTCTCTCCCTGTCCCTCTCTTCCCTCTCTCCCTGTCTGCCTCCTCCCTCTCTCCCTGTTCCTCTCTTCCCTCTCTCCTTGTCTGCCTCCTCCCTCTCTCCCTGTCCCTCTCTTCCCTCTCTCCCTCTCTGCCTCCTCCCTCTCTCCCTGTCCCTCTCTTCCCTCTCTCCCTGTCTGCCTCCTCCCTCTCTCCCTGTTCCTTAGATTGAAACAGTATAAAATGTAGAAAACCTCCCATACCTTGAAGTTCACTTCAACTGCTTTCTGCCCAACTTAACATTTTAAAGACGTTTTGATAATACATACAAGTTTAAGAAACTCCAAGAAGCCTCAGAAAACCCCTTAGGGATTACCTTGGTTCATGGGCCTCAAAAATAAGAAAGTTTTTCAATGGCATAGCCATTACAAGCTTTATCTTAAAGTGGTTGAAGAATACATTAAAACATTATAAAAAGAAGTATAAAAAATCATTTTTTTTTGAGATAGAGTCTCACTCTGTCACCCAGGTTGGAGTGCAGTGGCCTGATCTTGGCTTGCTGCAACCTCTGGCTCCCAGATTCAAGCAATTCTCATGCCTCTGCTACCCAAGTAGCTGGTCACACAGCCCTTCCATGAGAGCAAAATATCTCAACACTAAAATCCCCACACTACCCAGTTTTCTTTCACAATGACCTTAATTTTACACCCTAAAGTATAAAGGTTGGTGGTCTCACTCCTTAACAGTCAGGTACATGGTTAACATAAACTTTTCCAAGCAGCTTATATCTCAGCTTCAGAGGAGTTTGCTTTGCTTTCCACAAGGGGCTACTTTCCTCCATCTGTGACTCCAGACTACATAGAACATTTTTAAGACCACTAGATTTATTTGGCCTTCATCACTTCAACTCTTCCTCACCTTGCCATCCTCCTACCCGACATGCATTTATTATTAATCCTTCTCTATGACCTTCAACTTGCTCCTTTTTTGACTTCATTATTAAGCATTCACTAAGAGAATCCAATCAAAATGCCCATAAGGGCCTGACATATAGCTTCAATGGACACAAATAACCATTTATATGATTAAGATTTTAAGAACTTAGACCTGAACACTTTTGAATACCTCACTACATTAATAACCCAAATTGTGATTTTTGTCAATAGGAGGAAAAAAGAAATTAAATTTGGTTATTATTTCAATAGCTACAAGTAATATGCAATTTGTAGCTATATGTCTAGCATTATGTAGAGAAAAACACGCTATAGGTATGGAGGGACAGCTCTAATCAGCAAAACAGATAATGAAGAATATTTGAATTATACTAGGAGATATCTGCCCTAACCATTCCTCACTAGGAACCTGCCTTTCTTTCCCCTGGAAGGTCAGCATCCTGATATTGTTCCTCATTCATCCATACGATCAGACACACTCATCAGTTCATTTCTCTAGCAATATTCTGCAAGTTCTTTTCTCATCTTATGCGATTTGCTAAGATTTCACTGACTCAGCATTTTATGTGTGAATTTATTTTCATAGACTGTTTAAGATATACAATCCTTTAAGCCAAACTTGTGGCTTATTGAGGAGGTACTTTCCTAAAAATTGACCATTTATTTTTTCTTTCTCACAAGACTTACTCTGCCTAAAACTATATGCACCATAAAATGATACACTCCTTTTCTGGCTTGTTTTGCCCTCTATTACATACTCAAGGCTGAGTATAGAGCTAGCAAATATAAGAGTATTTTTAGATCAAGTTGGAAAATTACTAAATAAATACTAGTGTCTCGAATCCTATCATGAGTATTACTTTCTGTGCAAAAAGACAATATGGTTTGATGAATACATTTTAGTTAAACTTATAAATTGATAATGCTAAACAGTATGATATATAAAACATATAACTCATATTTATTTAAAAATCAAACAAAAAAAACCCTCACTTTCCTTTTGGTCTTAGGCAATGTTAGATAATTGATTTCATAAAGTATTAGCAAACTTAATCATCTATAAGAACTTCCTGAGGTATCCTCCTTAACATCTTCCCTTAGCATTTAATATGTTTACATCCATCAGGCACTGCAGTAACAATTTTTACTCAGGTCCAGATAGTTCTTTGATAGAGAACGTTTTTTTTTTTTTTTCCCTCTCTCTTTCTCCCCTTGTTGAATTGTAGGAAATTGTTTCCATGTGGTATCTCTTACTAGAGACTTCGAGCAAAGAGGGTGTTATTCAACAACACACTAACCTCTGACTCCTCCAAAAGATGCATCAGAAATATTCATAAATGCTGGAAATAAATATTCACAGGCACACTCTATTAAATCTTAAAACTGATTCTAGTCACTCTTGATATTTCTCAGAGATCTCAAACATGACAAATTTTAATCTTTTGTTCTCATTTGTTTCTTATTTTCAAAACATTTTACAATCTCTATATTCTGTTAAAAACAGGAGTGCTCAGGATCAACATCTAGGACTCCCTTAACTAACCTAATCTAATTTTCTTAGGTTACTTTACTAACATTCAATCTTTAATGTTATGAATGCTGAAATTCTGTATGATCATTTGCAAATTGCTTTACTTTCCCTAGTTAATTTTTTTTTTCAAATGAGACCACTATAATCCAATTAATATTCACTCCACAAACAACTAATTTTACTTTAAGAATAAGTAGCTTCAATTGGTCTCAATTCTGGTCAGCTACTGGAATTCGATGTTAGTTTGCTAATGACAAGGAGCATAGATTCACAAAGAAGTTCAGATTTGGATGTAAGCTGTACTCAAAAAAAAAATTCTTTGAATTTGTGAAAAATGTTGTTAAAGTTTCACAGCGAGCAATGATAAAATGCCTTCATGAATGCTTAGATACTATAATTAACCTGAGTAATAATATACATTAAAGAATAAATCAACAAAGATACTTGGAATTACACAAGAAATAGGCTTAGGAAGGATACTAACTGCTACCTGTTGTTAAGAGAGAATACTGTAAAATTTAAAACATTTTTGGATAATCCTACAGGATAAATTGAAGCCAAATTTACTTTTGACAGGTTCCAATATTTTCTAAGTCTTGTTTTAATAGTAAGTATGTGTACTTACAAAACAGCAATATTTTAATTTTAAGTCACTAACATGCAGATACCTTATACAGTTGTTTAAATTTACTATAGTATTTTCATGTACTATGTTTTCACTAACACATAGTTACACAGGCAAAAGGAGCCTGAAAAAGACCTTTACAGTTTTTACTTTTAAGTGAATGAAGTATAGACACAGTAGAAAAAAAAAATCAGACTCTGTTTCATATATTTCAAAACCTCTCCTTTTTGTGGTATAGCTAAAAGACATTAAGATAAATATTGTGTGCTACTTAAACATTTTTATCACCTGGGTGACATAAAATTTTTAAGATGTATAACTGAAAGAGACTGGTGCTTCACTAAAAAAACATGGAAAGAAAATGTATTCTTTTCATTGTGGTTTTCAAAAACTGGAAATTATATTTTGCTATAGTGGTATTTATATTGATAATTTCTTTTAAAATAGATATTACTTTAGGGGAAAATCTTACAGAAATTTCTTAATGTTTTTCTATTTTATTAATTTAAATTAGTCCAAATTGACTAAGATACAATGAGAAGCTGAGCAAAGGGAGCTATATTAGAGACTGCAATATTGAAAATGGAGTGTTGTGTAAGCTCTGCTAGAAATGGGAGCAACTATAAACAAAGGATTCAAGAGAAGCAGACTCAGAAATAATTCTTAGAATGCTCATTTTACATCCAATCAACATCTTCACTAGTTATCTGCCTTTCCTATATTTACCTCTTTTTTTCACACTGACCACAGTCTGATGTTGAGAGAAGAAAAAAAAAAAAAAAAACTTAAAAAGCAGCATTTATGCCATTGTCCATTCCAAGCAAACTACTTCTACACGCTTTGTAATTTTCCAGGGCGTGTCTGGCTTCCATGCAGAGATTGAGTGGAGGGCGGAATCTTGCCACTGGAATTCTAAAGCAATTCTGCTCATGCCCAGGATTTCTTAGGCCCCTTGGACAATTTTGGTGAGCTAAAGACCCTTTAGTCTAACTGACTCATTGGATTTTACTGGGAAAACAAAACATTTCCTACATCTTCCCCTTTATTCTGCATTTCCCACTCCTAAACAAAAACACCTCTCTCCTAGGTCCTAAAAAGTTTTCTCTTATTTTGAACTGTGTGTTTTTGAATATACATGTGTGTTTGTGATGAGACAGGGAAAGAGGGAGGAGGCTGTAGTGACCACAAATAGAAGTTAGTCAAATCCTTTATGTCACTCTCTTGCAACATTGTGGAGAAACACTAAAAGTTCATGCAGTTAAATTTAAAGACAGTAAAGAGAGTTCCTATATACTTCACACACAGATTTCTCTATTATTAACATATTATACTAGTATAATACGTTTGTTACAATAAAGTTCATAACTTCATTGAGTTCCTTAATTTCCACCCAATGTTCTTTCTCTGTTCCAGGATCTCACCCAAGGTAACTTTTCACATGGTAACTTCTACCATGTCTCTTGAGGCTCCTCTAGACTGTCACCTTTTCTGACTTTGCTTGCTTTTAGTGACCTTTAGAATTGTAAAGAAAACTGATCAGATATGATGTAGAATTTCTCTCAATTAGGGATTTTCTGATGTCTTCCCTCATTGTTAAACTGGGATTATGTGTTTTGGGAGAAGGATCACAGAAATAAACTACAATTTTCATCACATTACATCAATGGTACATACTATTAACATGACTTACCATTGTTGATGTTAACTGTGGTCACCTAACTGAGCTAAGATTTGCCAGGGTTCTCTATTGTAAAGTTATTCTCGTTACCCCTTTCCTTACTGCACTGCTTGGAAGGAGGCCACTATGTACAGCCTACACATAAAGAATGGAGAGTTCTGCTCTACGTAATTTATTTGTAATTCTGTATAGAATATATGACTCTAATTTCAATTTATGGTTCTTTAATTTGTTTGTATTAGTATGCACTCAGAAATACATTTATTTTATGCTGTGGGTCGTAATCCAACATTATATTATTATTTAGCTTCTCAAATTGTTCCATCGTTGGCTATTGGGAGCTATATAAATTTCCTCCTGTGTCCCTTTGACGTGTCTCCATTATTCTGTGTGTGTGTGTGTGTGTGTGTGTGTGTGTACATGTGCTATTGCTGCTTTTTAGCGTTTAGCATTTTCTTACTTTAGGACAATAAGATGCTCAAAGTTCATCTTGTGTAGTTCTTGTCTTAGAGTCAGACATATTTCCAAGGAGATATGGTTTCTTTCATTGGAGAATGGTATTTGAAACCAAGATCTCTGCACTAGGTGTATTTATTGCTTCTGGGACATTACGTTTCTTGGTCTTTGTATATATATACACATATATAATGTGTGTACATACATATATGTATTTATATTTCTATCTGTAACTACCTGTGTATAAATACACATGTGTATATATACATGTATATATGTGTATAGTTTTGTGTATGTGTGTGTGTATATATATATTTCTCATTAAAATTAAATCCATGCGTATTTCCCCAAATCTATTCCTTTGCCACATGTATTATCCTTGCTTTCTCCCCTTGCTTATCTGCAACCTCTCACCCCAATGCAGGGAAACCTGGCTGTCACTATCTATCTCCATCTATTCAGTATACCTGTATAGTAGCTTTAGATTTTCTAAACCATAAACCTATAGGAATAACTTTATAACTAGGGTCTAATATTTCTCTACAGTTATTTTCACCTTTAGTAAACTCCATTCACTTCCCAAGTTACTTAAGCTAGAGCTCTTTTCCCAAGCACTTCAGTGAGGTTGTTTACTGCATTTGTGAGACAGTTTGTTAGACTGATCACAGTCTGCATTTTATGATGGAATCCTCTGACTTGCCTATGTAATTTTAGTTTGCAAACAGTTATATTTAGTTCACTCTTTCTGTTGTAAAGTTCTATGGGTTTTGACAAATTTATCATTTTACATATTCAACATTACATGATCATACAGAATAGTTTTACCAGCCAAAGAAATCTTGTACTTGATGTATAGAAACCCCCTACCCCAAATTCCTAGCAAACACTGATCCAGTTATCATCTGTAAAGCTTTGTTTTATCTAGAATATTGTATAAATGACTTCAAACAATATGTAGGCTTTTCAGGCTGACTCTTCTTTTTTGTTTTTATTTTTATAGCTACAAATATATGTGCTTAAGATTCATTGATATATTTGCTCAATTTAATAGCCTCATTACTTGTGTTAATGCTGAGTAGTATTCTATATTATGTTTGTAACAGAATTGTTTGTCCATTTACCTATTCAGGTACATCTTGATTACTTGCAGTTTATAGAAATTATAAATAAAGCTGTGTGCAGGTTTATGTTTGTACATAAACTTTCAAATCAATAGCTAGCAATCCTAAGACTATGTTTACTTTTATAAGATACTGCCAAACTTCCTTTCAAAGTAGCTGTTCCATTTTGCAATCCCACTAGCAATGAATGAGACTTCCTATTGCTCTGCATTATCACCAAAAATTTCTATTGTCAATCTTTTTAGATTTTAGCCATTCCAATTTGTGTGGAATATTATATCATTGCTGTTTTAATTTGCATTTCCCAATGATAAATTATGTTGAACATGTTTTCCTATGCTAATTTGTTCTCTGTCTGTCTTCTTTGGGAAGGTGTCTGCTCAGATACTTTGCCCATTTTTAATTAGGTTATTTATTTTCCTAATGTTGAGTTCTAACATTTCTTTGTATGTTTTGAATAAAAGTCCTTTATCAGACCTGTTTTGCAAATATTTTCTCCTTGTCTATAGCTTGTCTTTTACATACTTAGTGTCTTTTGCAAAGCATTTTCTTACTTTAGGACAATAAGTTTTAAGTTTTAATAAAGTCTTATTTATTAATGTTATCTTTTATGTATTATGTTCTGGGTGTTACGTCAAAAACTCATAACCAAAATCAAAGTTGCATATGTTTTTCTCCTGTGTTTTCTTCAAAAAAGTTTTCTATTGTTGCATTTTACACTTAAGCCTATTACTCATTTTGTTATTTTTTTTTTTATTTTTGCATATGGATATCCAATTGTTTTAGCACTGTTTCTTGAAACAGTATTCTTTCTACATCAAGTTTTCTTTATATATATTTTAAAAATCAGTTGACTATATTTGTGTGGATCTAATTTTGGACTCATTATTTCCCTTTTACTGGTGGAATTCTTCAACTTTGTTTATTTTCTTCAGTATTGTGTTGGCTGGTTATCCTACATGTTTTTCCTTTCTATACAAACTTCAGAAAAAATTGGCTAATATCTATAAAAGTGTTTTCTAGGATTTTGATATGAATTTGTTTGAATCTGTATATAATTAAAATATTAACTCTTACCATCCATGCACACAGAATATCTCCCCATTTATGTTTTATTTATTTGATCAATATGTTATAGTTTTCTGTATACAGATATTGTTCATATTTTGTTGAATTTATAACTATTTTATTTTTGGTGATTTTGTACATTGCATTATTTAGAATTTCAAATATAGGATAGAAAAGCAATTGACTTTTGTGTATTAATTTTGTATACTGTGCTATTACTGTACACTAGAATGATGTCTGCCACAGGGTAAGAGCTACGTAATAAAAATATTTACTGTTGTTAGGCCAATTAGGCCAAAGGGTTTTGGAAAGTAAATAATTACAGTTGTTCAGGAGATAAATTATAATAAAAGTTTTTACCTTTAAATAAAAATTAAATTCATTTAGGCAAAACTGTTTTTTAAAATGATAATCCTGTCATTAGAGAAGTGCAGAGTGAGGTCTTCTGAGGTCAAGCCAAATATGTCATAAAGTCAGGATGAGAGTAATGAATGTCTTATTTCCCTTTCTATGTCCGAATAACACAACTTCTATTTTCAGTAGCATAACACAGAATCAGGAAATTAGGGGTTTATGAGAGTTTGCCTAGTTATTTTTTCCCGTTTTCCAAGTTTTTCTTGTTTAATATCAAGAAGAAAGAATGAACATTGAGAATCTAATGGTAAAGGAAATTATTCTGGTAGCTAAGGATACAAAGCCTCTGCAGTATTCTTCTCACCATTGAGAAATTTATCATATGTTTGGGAATTTAAGCATAGATATGTGGATTATAAAGTTACTCAGAGGTCCTCTGAAATTTACACCTTCTATTTTACTTAGTAAGAAACTATGGATCTGAGAGTCAAACATTTCTAGCACAAAGCCCAGCACCATGGTGCTAGATCTGGATCAAAACTAGGTTGCTTGTTTCCCACTTATTTTCTTTACTTTTTCTCTTTCTTTTTCCAGGAGATTGTCAAGATTGTCATATACAAGTTACAGATGCTCCTCGAATTATGATGAAGTTATGTCCCAATAAACACATTGCAAATTGAAAATATTCTAAGTTGAAAATGCATTTAATACATCCAGCCTATCAAACATCATGGCTTTGCTTAGCCTACTTTTAAGGTGCTCAGAACTCTTACATTAACTTATAATTGGGCAAAGTCATCAAATACAAAGCCCACTTAAAAAATAAATGTTGACTATATTGTGTAATTTATTGAATACCATGGTGAAAGTAAAAAACATAATGCTTGTATGGGACCTTGTGTTAAGCTTTCCACTGAATGTGTATCACTTTTGTACCACTATAAAGACAAGAAATCATAAGTCACGCCATTGGTTAAGGATCACTTGTATTCCATTTTTCAAATGTCTATGTTACATACTGTTGAAAGAAATAATTCCTTTGATTTCTATGAAAATAAATTTCTGTACTAAATATTATAGACTTACTTTTTACTCTTCTCCAAGACACTGAAATACATAACCTGATAGTTAAACCTTAGGAGAAATTTGGTTCCTGTAGATCATCCTTATTTTCCCTTTTCCTCTTAAGATATGGCTGTCAACAGGAAATATACACTCTGTGATCATTTTTCTATAGTGGATCAAAGCAGCTGTTGAAGGGAGGCCTGGGTACTGTGATTGTTTGGGATTGTTGGTAACTTCTGGATTAGTGCAATTTGGAGAAGTTTTAGGATTTTGTACAATTGGCCATAAACAATGTGTAGCATTTGAAGATCAAATAGGTTTAGTTATTCAAATCAACAAGATAGATGAAAAAGTTAGAATATGTTAGGATAGTAACATATCCACATATTGCATAATGATTATTGTTCCGACAATGCCAATCTCCTAGTCCCAACAATGGAAAAGGAGTGAATTACCTAAGGGGCATCAATGTTGAATAATGCATTAAATTAAGCAAAACATGGGATGAAGAGTAAGGTTCTGAAAACTTCCTGGTTTGAATCGCAAGTCTACCACTTTCTAGTTTTGCAACTGTAGGTGAGTCACATAACTTCTTTGTTTCTCAATTACCTAAAACACAAAACCAGGATACTAGGGCCTACTTCATAGGAGCTAACTAAACTAATTTCTGGCATGTTATAAATACTCCAAAATATTTGTTATGAAATAAAATATATAAATAAATACACTCAAGGGAGGATGGGACCATTGGGATTAGTAATTAGGAAATTATATGTGACTGCAGATGGTAGTTATACTACAGTTTCAAAGGCTGAAGCCCTGATGCTATGTGATTAAGGAATAAAAGATACTAAGGCAGCCAAAACAGATTATATAAAAGAGAATGCTAATCTGGAAAAATAGACAAGAACATTAAATATATTTATGTAGCAATCATTTAGAATATCTCAAGAAAAAAGGGAAACTTTTAAATTTGTTTCAAGTATTTGCAGTAAGTTCATCGATTACTCTTACAGGTCATTGAAACTTCCATTATCTGTGCATTAATTGTTGGTCCCAAAAACTATCTTCTAGGGTAATGCTTATACACAAAGAGAACTTTAAACATAACTAAATCATAACCTGTTAAATGTCAATAACCTATACATTATTTATATTTGGTATTACTAAAAATAAAGGTCATCTAGACTCCATTTTACAAACCATAAAGAAATAAAATGAATATTTCCTCTTTTATGCGTGGTCTATCTATCTATTTTAAATGCTTTAGTTAATAATTATTTCATAGAAACTTTGTAATTCACAGTGTGGTATAGTAAAAAGAAAACCTAGAATTACAGTAAATTTGCATCACAAAACCACAACTTGACACTTAAACCTCTGAATATCAGGAAACCAGAACCATTACTGGGAAAGCAGGTAAAATATGTTTCTTGTGTTTGTTTGATAAGAGGATAAAGCTGTCACCATTATTAAGGTGAGGAGTTTAATTTAATTGAGGTTTTCCTTTTCTGTCTTTCCAGAGAGTCGAGCATTTTCTTCTTCTGAAACAACTGAAATTTCTTATCTTCCTGTCATTTTGTTCATTATTTCATTTTGACTGCCTAAAACTATTTTATATTGCTTCATTTTACCTTCACCTTTTTTCCTTTCCAAAAGGAATAACAATTGGAGCTGGAAAGATACTGACATTATTTTTTTGGCCAGAGAGAAAGCTGGAGGCAAAGACAGGCTTTTATTCCTGCTAAATCGTATGTCCCTTTCGTCTTCTCTTCTTTGGGTTACCTAATAAACTGTAAGAGAATCACATTTTAGGGGAAGGGACATGGAGAGTCTCAGTAGTCCCATACCTACTAATTACAGTGAAGAGAACATGCTTTATTCACATTGTAACTATGTCTTTCTCACAATGAATAAATCGATAAGATATATTGTGTGTATGAATTTGGGATGATACAACAAAATGATACAATATAACATTGTTGTATGCAAATAATTTTTATTTTGAAGATATATATATTTAATTTTCTTAAAAAAATCAATTAAACATGATTTAATTTCGTTAAAAATTTAAACATATACATTGTTTCTTTTGTTTCAAATCTGTACCTGCCAAAGTAAAAAATTAGCACTTTGTATAGTATTTGCAACAAATGTTTTCCTCATTCAAAATCTACTTGTAAAACTATTTTTAAAGTAATTCAAAAAGTAACAAAACTACTTCGACAATTCCTCATGCTTTTTCAGTTATGATCTTCAGATATGAAAAATCATCCCTTCTCGCTTTCTTTTTAATTTTACCTTCTAATATTTCCAAAAACTTAGCCTTGGCCTGACCTCGTCATTGCAAAACTGCTGGGCTTCATGTATTTATATCTTTTAAACTTTTTCTCATCAGCAGATTTTTCCAAATCCTTCATCATTCTCTTCGGGAGCCAAACTCCTTTAATTATCTGAGAATACCAGGATTGAAGCAGAAATACATCTCCATGGACTAGCATTTAATATGGGTGCAGACAACATGGAATCACTTACTCAGGCTGTTGGTTCAGGCAGTAGCTTAAAGTGTGAAACTTAACTGAAATAGGTTCATTATTTCATTTTGACTGCCTAGAACTATTTTATATTGCTTCATTTTACCTGCACCTTTTTCATTTAGTTTTAATTTCTGCCTGATCAGGAAATTTGACCACATACATGGCATAGTGGAAATTACATACCCTTTGAAATCAGTGAAACTTAGATAACGGCTTCATGTTAAACTTTGTTACTTCCACAAATTCATGACAATATATGAATTTTATTTTTTTCCACTGTGTGTTGTGAATTTTAAAAAATGCTTTCATGTCTTAACATGATCCATGGCGAATTTTGTTTTTGTTTTCAGTTCTCAGTGCCAGAGAAACTGGTATTTCTTGTTAACTTTCTTTTCTTTATGTTTTGTTAATAGAAACTAAATTGTGTACCTAAACTTATCTCACACTGTGATTTGGCTGCGAAGCAGCTGAAAGCCAAATTGTCATCCCAACTACCCAACATCTGAACTCCTATTGTGCCCAGAATTGGTGGGTTCTTGGTCCCAATGATTTCAAGAATGAAGCTGCGGACCCTCGCAGTCAGTGTTACAGTTCTTTAACATGGTGTGTCCGGAGCCTATTCCTTCACATGTTCAGATGTATCTGCAGTTTCTTTCTTCTAGTGGGTTTGTGGTCTTGCTGACTTCAGGAGTAAAACCTACAGACCTTCATGGTGAGTGTTACAGCTCTTCAAAACAGCGAGTCCAGAGTTTTTCATTCTTCCCAGTAGGTTCATGGTCTCGTTGTCTTCAGGAGTAAAGCTGCAGACCTTCGCCGTGAGTGTTACTCATGAAGGCAGTGTGGACACAAAGAGTGAGCAACAACAGCAAGATTGATCATAGAGAGTGAAAGAACAAAGCCGCCACCAAGTGGATTGTGACCCAGTGGTTTGCCACTGCTGGTGGGGGGGGTGGGGAGCTGCCTGCTTTTATTCCCTTATCTGGCCCCACCCACATCCTGCTGATTGGTCCATTTTATACAGAGCTGATTGGTTTATTTTACAGAGAGCGGATTGGTCCATTTTACAGAGAGTTGATTGGTCCATTTTGACATAGTGCTGATTGGTGTGTTTACAATCCTTGAGCTAGACACAGAGTGCTGATTGGTGCATTTACAAACCTTTAGCTAGACACAGAGTGCTAAGACAGAAAAGTTCTCCAAGTCCCCACTAGATTAGCTAGATACAGAGCACTGATTGGTGTATTTGCAAACCTTGAGCTAGACACCCGGTGCTGATTGGTACATTTACAATCCGTGAACTAGACACAGAGTGCTGATTGGTGCATTTACCATCCTTTAGCTAGACACAGAGTGCTAGATAGAAAAGTTCTCCAAGTCCCCACTAGGTTAGCTAGAGATAGAGCACTGCGTTTACAAACCTTGAGCTAGACATAGGGTGCTGATTATTGTGTTTACAAATCTTTAGTTTGACACAGAGTGCTAGACAGAAAAGTTCTCCAAGTCCCCACTAGATAAGTTACATGCAGAGTACTGATTGGTGCATTTACAAACCTTGAGCTAGATACAGAGTGCTGATTGGTGTATTTACAATCCCTTAGCTAGACATAAAGGCTCTCCAAGTCCCCACTAGACTCAGGAGAGCCCAGCTGACTTCAGCTAGTGGATCCTGCAGGGGGCCACAGGCGGAGCTGCCTGCCAGTCCTGCGCCCTGCACCCACACTTCTCAGCCCTTCCGTGGTTGATGGGACCAGGTGCCGCGGAGCAGGGAATGGTGCTCCTCAGGGAGGCTGAGGTTGCGCAGGAGTCCATGGAGGGGTTCGGGCATGGCTGGCTGCAGGTCCGGAGTCCTGCCCCATGGGGAGGCAGCTGAGGCCCCAGGAGAATTTGAGCGCAGGGGACCCAGTGCACCTTCTGCAGCTGCTGGCCCTGCTGCTAAGCCCCTCACTGCCCAGGCAGCCAGGAGCTCTGAGTGAGGGGGCCTGCTGAGCCCACACCCACCCGGAACTCATGCTGGCCGCAAGTGGCACGTGCAGCCCCTGTTCCCGCCTGCGTCTCTCCATCTACACCTCCGGGCAAGCAGAGGGAGCTGGCTCCAGCCTCAGCCAGCCCAGAGAGGGACTCCCACAGTGCAGCAGCAGGCTGAAGGGCCCCTCAAGTGCAGCCAGAGTGGGTGCCAAGAGCAAGCGAGGGCTGCAAGGGCCGCCAGCACGCTGTCACTTCTCACTATTATGTATTATTAAGTACTAGTTGAAAATATTGCTCTATTTAAATCATTTTTTCTTTACAGTTTTTCTTCATTTATTTGTTTTGCTCTTGCGTTATAGCATTCATTAATATAAACCACTTATAAGTCCCACTTGGAAGTCAGGAATAAGAAAATTAATGAACTAAAATCCTATAACATACATAGTATGGATTATGTTATTTAAGTTCTGTAAAGTACTGAAATAAAATGCCTTGCAAAGATGAAGACTCTATTAATATTTTACCCTTTCTTCTTCCCTTCAGTTCTCCATTGAGACCAAAAGATGAGTCTCTTTTTTAAATTAATAATCTCAACAACAATTATGCAGCTTCACTATAATAATGATTTCGACTCTACATGAAATTTTGAAAAATTAGGTTCAAAGACCCATTTGTAAAATCTGGGTGAAATTGTCACGCCCCTTAGAAACACTGCCACTACCTCTCTGTAGACACTTCTTCACCAGCACTGTCTTGTATAAAACACTGCCCTCCATGTTATATGGAGGATAAACTGGATGAGTGAGTGAGGGGAAGCAATGATAATGACAGCAACAAAGAAAAGGGAACTGTCTATATGGCAATAGAAATAATGTGAACTGGTAGGAATAAAAGATATATGTAAAATGGAGGATTTTGTTTATCTGCTGGAGACATCAGCCTTTACTAGATGATTCTCACCCCAATTCAGGACTAGGGAATTCTGTGTATTAGTATGGCTAGCTTCAAAGTTTGAGGCCACAAGCAAATAAGTTCTCGATTTTTTTTTTTTTTTTCTGGAATTCTCTGCCATTATAAAACATTAAGAATTAGTCAGATAGAAGTTTTATTATTTGATTTTACTGATAAAGCTAATATTGAAGAATAAGATTAACATAAGAACTGACTATTTATACAACTCCCTCCTAGCCCATGGGCCTATGCCTTAAAATATCTTACCTTAAGGTTAATTTGAGTATTAGCACATACCCATTTAACCAGCAGGATACCAACATCATGGTGGTCTAGTGTGAAGAGAGGAAAGTGAGGGACTGAGTATCCTAAATTTACTGTCTTGTAATATACATGAAACACAGCTCAGAAATTCACTTTTAACCCCCATTTAGGTTCTCCATCATGAAGAGTAGTAAGTAGATGGGCAACAGCATAGGAGTATTCAGGCCAGAATCTCACTTTATGAAAACCAGAACAATGGGAAAACAGAGGGTTTCGTGTGATGATTGCAAGGTACATATTATAGTAATAACAAGATCAAATATACTATAGAGGAAATGCAGATGACGAGATTAAGAAATCCATGCAGGCATGAGGGACCGACTTTGGGTATGAATGATACAAACTTATGGTTGTCATAGTCCACAATTCAGTCAATATGGACTTTAAAGGAGACATCCAGATAGTGAGCCTCATCATCTACACCATCTGCCCAGAGCATCTCAGAAACGACCCACCTTTTTTTCCTTAGTCAACGATAAAGAAACTTAGCAGAGTTTGACCCTGTTTTTTTTTTTAAATCTACGTATAGCTGGAGTTTAAGCAATCTACAAACTGCTGATGTTTTCACTAACTAGCCTTGAATTAAACTGTCAAGGACCCGAATCAATATAGTCCTCTAACCTTCATTAGGGCATGTTCAAGATAATGAACTAATTTACTCACAACAAGTATCTTTGGTTAGTAACTGGTGTTAAGTTAAAAACAAAAAAAGTTCTTCTGATACTCCTTTTTCTCTATACTTCTTGCTATTGACCTAACCTAGACTCCCAATACAAAAGGCTTTGGAATGGTGCCCCTCCATCCAGTCTCTCAACTGTCCAGATAATCCTCTACCATGACCAGTGATTTTTCTAAAACCACAACTGAACTCTCCCCCATGAAAGTGAAAGTCCCGGCAAGGACTGTGCCAGTTATGTTCATTTTCATGTGCTTGGTACCAAGCACCCGGCTTGGCATATGGTAAGCATTAAATCAATATTTATTGAGTGAATGAATGAATGAGTAACTGTTTGTGTTATTATATATTTTTTAAAGAAAACTAAACCTCTAAATCACTTCAATGTGTGCAGGTTACTATCTGTACAAATTCCTTAAATGATACCCAATGAACTTGGCAAGTTGATTCCAACCTATCATTACTTTAATTTTTTCATCCCTTTGTTCATGTGCTGGGTCATGTTTTGTGTGCAAGGATATGGTTGTAAACAAAACAGATTATATTCCTGTGAGAGACAAATGAGAAAAAAATAAAAATATATAACATATTAGGTAGGGGCACATGAAAATAAAAACTGGGCAAGGAGAACACTTCTAGTCAAGTAAAGTCTCTCAGATAAAGTGGCACTGAGAAAAGGCATAATTAAATGAAGACATCATTTATGCTATATCACAGGGGAAAGTGTTCCAGGCAACAACTCCGAAGAGGATGCATTCCTCACCTGAGATTGTGCTAGACATTTTATGAAACTACATATTATGGCTTCTACTCTGGGTAAAATGGAGAACCAACAGAGAATTTTGGCAGGAGACAGAGATGATCTCACTTTTTTATGGGATTACTGTGGCTACTGGGTTGAAAAATAATGTAGGTAAGAGAAGGATGACAGCTTGGGACACATTTAAGAGATCATTTTAAGAAATTCCTTGCAATGTCATAAGTTGAAAAAGATGTATATCATGTTCATTGTAATACTGTTTGTCACTATATTTGGGGAAAAAGTTACCAAATATCTAACAGTAGAGATATACATGAAATTGAATAAAGCCAGTCAAATACAAATAAAATAATAATTTGTATGTGTTGATATGCAAAGATGTTGTGACCTAATGTAACTAAATAAGATAAATTATAAAGAAAACACATAAGGCAAGTGTGGAGGCTCACACCTGTAATCACAGCACTTTGGGAGGCAAAGGCAGGTGGATCGTCTGAGGTCAGGAGTTCGAGACCAGCCTTGCTGGCATGGTGAAACCCCATCTCTACTATTATACAAAAAAATTGGCTGAGTGTAGTGTCACATGCCTGTAATCCCAGCTGCTTGGGAGGCTGAGGCAGGAGAATTTCTTGAACGCAGGAGGCAAAGGTTGCAGTAAGCCGCGATTGTGCCATTGTACTCCAGTCTGAGCAACAACAGCAAAACTCTGTCTCAAAAAAAAAAAAAAAAGCACATGATCCTACAAAGACAACTGGAAAGAGTATATATAAAATTGTTGAAGTAGTTTTGCTCTTAAAAAGTGAAATTAAGGGAGATTTTCACCTTCTTATTTTAAAACCTTATTATATTATTTTATTATATTTATGTCTTTTGGTAAGTACCTGTCTTGATATAAAAATAGATTGTATGTGTTCTCCATTTTCAAGGAGTTTAATCATGAATGCTTCACTTACTGTATATTGACAGTGCAGGAGCATCGCCATCTTAGACAAACACTGCCATTTTAAGTTCCCCTTGATTAAAAATTGCCTAAATCTAGCCCCCAAAAAATCAGCTTAATGGCTAATGTCAGCATGATCATGAACCACAAATGATACTTCTGACCAGAAACATTATGACACTGAGGTAAATCCCCCTCTGACCAGAAACATGCCAACCCCAATATAACCTTCCATCCGACCAGAGACATTCCAACCCTGCAATAAAACTCTCCTCCACCCAGAAACATTCTAAGCCTGCGATAAGCTCTCCCTGCCTAAATCCTTAAATTTCCTTAGTCTGTAAGAGAGAATGCTCCTGATTGAAATTGGCCAGAAGCCCCTCTCAGGTTTATTCTCCAAAGTAAACTTGTCTTTGACTCTTGAGCTGCTTTTTGTGTTTCTTTCTGCTTTCTTTGACTATCAGGGGAACCCGCACCTGATGATTCAACATGAGTCCTTTTCTATTTTCCCTAAGTATTAGCTGCTCTGAGAAATAAAGGGAAAGAGTACAAAAGAGAGAAATTTTAAAGCTGGGTGTCTGGGGGAGACATCACATGTCAGCAGGTTCCGTGATGCCCCCGAGCCATAAAACCAGAAAGTTTCTATTAGTGATTTTCAAAAGGGGAGGAGTATATGAATAGGGTGTGGGTCACAGAGATCACACACTTTAAAGGCAACAAAAGATCACAAGGCAGGAGGTCAGGGCGAGATCACAAGGTCAGGGCAAAACTAGAATCACCAATGAACTTCCATGTCCCACTGTGTAAGCATTGTCATTGATAAACATCTTAACAGGGCTCAAGAGCAGAGAACCCGTTTGACTAGAATTTGCCAGGCTGGAATTTCCTAATCCTAGCAAGCCTGGGGGCACTGCAGGAGACTAGGACGTGTTTCATCCCTATCTACATCTGCATAAGGCAGACACTCCCAGGGTGGCCATTTTAGAGTCCCCGCCCTGGGAATGCATTCTTTTCCCAGGGCTGTTAATTATTAACATTCCTTACTGGGGAAAGAATTCAGCAATATTTATCTTACCCATTTTGGGTAATAAGAGAAATATTGCTCTGTTCTGCCTGGCCCACAGGCAGTCGGACTTTAAAGTTATCTCCCTTGTTCCCTGAAAATCACTGTTATCCTGTTCTTAAGGCGCCCAGATTTCATATTGTTCAAACACACATGCTCTACAAACAATTTGTGCAGTTAATGCTATCATCACAGGGTCCTGAGGCGACATATATCCTCCTCTTATGAAGATGACGGGATTAAGAGATTAAAGTAAAGACAGGCATAGGATATCACAAGAGTATTGATTGGGGAAGTTGCAAACATCCATGAAATCTTCACAATTTATGTTCTTCTGCCATGGCTTCAGCGAGTCTCTCTGTTCGGGGTCCCTGACTTCCCGCAACATCTGACTATTACATTTGCTGCTTAAACCTGGGACAGGTATTTGGGGTACAGGTTCTCTTGCAACCCAGGAAGCAGTGGGCAGTGGCACCTTGTCCCAGGCTAATTCCTGGATCCTGAGGGCCTTTGGCCACGTGCTCCATCCTTTTTCTCTCTTAACTTTTTGAGCAATTTGCCAGGTATTGGGGGTAGAGGCTCTCTTGCAACCCAGGAAGTAGTTGGCAGCAGCAGCTAATCCCAGGCTAACTCCTGGATCCTGAGAGTCTCTGGCTACATGCCCATCTTTTCTCTCACTTCACTTTTTGAGTGATTTGCATGAAGAGGACTAATCTGAAGGGGACTGTGAGGCTTGGGCCAGGGCTATTCCCTGGTGGGTTCTCCAAACCCTCAGGTCTCAAGAATCCACCTCTGACCACCTGCAATGGGTATTTCACTCTCTAACTCTTGTCCCCAGTTCCTCCCTTTTCTCTCTCTCCCTTCCTCACTCAGCTCCAGTCTTGGAGGCCCTTTGCCAATTCCAACCAGGACATCCAACATTGGACACTAATCCAGCCAACTGGTAAGATTAGCCTCCCCTGGCTTTCTCATGGTGCCCAGGAAAATCAGGTCTGCCATCCCAGTCCTCAGAGGACCAATGGGAGTACGTTAGAAGAAATCTCGGTGATGCTCACTTTCTTGTCAGCTTAACCATCCTCTTTATGAAGAGGATTATGGGTCTTTGTCTTTTGTCTGGGGACACCTAGAAAAAAAATAGACACCCTTGGCCTCTTTTTACCAGTCCACATGGGTGCAAAACAATCCCACATTCCTTGGTCCTCCCTACTGGGCTGCCTCCTTTGCAACATCGCCAAACTGGGCTTACAGTGGAGCCTAAAGCCAAAGCACTTAGTTTTTTATTGCAATATGACCTGGTCCCAGTACAAATTAGATAATGACAGCTGATGGCCTGAAAACAGCACCGTTGACTTTCAAAGTCTCAGGGATCTTGACAACTTTATAACCAGGAATGACAAATGGCAAGAGGTTCCCTATATTTAGGCTTTCTTCTACCTTAAACCCTGACCCTCTCTATGTCAAGCTGGCACCCCTCATGAAATCCTTCTTCTTAATGAAAACCCTCCCCTAGCCTCTCTTTCTTCCAAAACCCCTCCTCTGAAATCCCTTTCGATTCTGCTGATGAACCCCCTCTGCACTCTCAACTCCCCGTATCCATTCCTTGCCTGTCTGAACCCTTCACCCCTGAGGCCCCTCCAGCTTCTAAGCCTTTAGCCCCCAACCCAGCCTCTCCTCCTTCTCCACCCGTTACCCTTTGAAATACTGCTCCAACCAGTCAAACAACTTCTGCCATTCTACCTATCAGGGAAGTGGCTGGGGTTGAAGGCATTGCTCACATCCATGTCCCTTTCTCCATCTCTGATTTGTCACAAATCAAACAGTTCCTGGGATGTTTCTCTGAAAATCCCTCTTGTCATGGCAAAGAATTCCTGCACATAATCCAATCCTTTAATTTAACTTGACATGACATTTATATAATTCTAACTCCACTTCACTCCTGATGAAAATTAGTGCATCTGATGTTCAGCTGAAACACACGCAGATGAACTCCATAATCAAGCCCCTATAAAAAAATCCAGTGGCCAACAATGCCATCCCCCATAGAGACCCAGATTGGACTTATCAACAGGGAGACAGTGGTATCAGGCAAAGAGACCACGTAGACTACCTCTCATCACAAGCATGGACAAAAACACCTATAAGACATTTAATTATGAAAAACTCAGAGAAATTACACAAGAGCTCCAGGAAAATCCTGCCCTTTTCTTATAATGCCTCACTGAAGCTTTGTTAAAATATACCAATTCAGACCCAGAATCTAGAGAAGGTCATCCTTTTCTGCACCTCAAATTTATTTCCTAATCTGTCCTAGATATCCAGAAAAAAAATTACAAATATTAAAGAAGAGTCCCCTGATATCTCAGTGGGACCTCCTAAATGTGGCCTTCCAGGTCTTTAACAGCAGAGATGAGGAACAAAACATTCAAAAAAAAAAAAAAAAAAAAAAAATCTCCATTTAAAATATCAGATGTTTGCCTCTGCTGTCCAAAAGTCAGTTGCACAGAAACCTCCTAGTAACCCAAAAGGAAAGTCCTAGACTTCTCCAGGAGTTTGTTTCTGATGTGGTAATCCTGGACACTGGGCAAAGGCTTGTTCTAACCCTCGGTCCCCTACCAAACCATGCCCAACCTGTGGTCTTTGGAGACCCTGGAAGATGGACTGCTCCCAACAGGGACACCTTCCCCATTGAGGTTCAGCTCGTAATGATTCTCTCTGACCATCACAGGAGGAAACCTCTTCGCTGCTGGTTCTGACAACTGATGATTGAGGGTGCCTGGGATCCTTCACCCCCAGATGTACTCAGTCAATGGAATCCAGGGTAATTGAGAAGGCATCTGGTAAGATTATTTCCTTTATTTTGGATACTAGGGTGAGTCTATCAGTATTAACTGAATATCAAGGCCAATTAGAATGTTCATCCATTTCTGTTGTTGGCATGAAAATTATATAAGAAACTGCATACAAAACACCACCTCTATACTGCTCATTTCGGGGAGTCAGCTTCGTTCACTCTTTCTTGGTCACTCCACATTGTCCCACTCCTTTACTAGGAAGGGGCATCCTACACAAACTGGGAGGAATCATTCATTTTTTGGCCCTACAACAAAGCCACCCTTATTTATTGTTATTTCAAGAACAGGACCCTTCCTCAGACACTTCACTTCAAAAAGACTTAAGTCCCAAATAACTCAGCCAAGTAAATCCCATGGTATGGAACACCAACTCCCCCATGATAGCTACCCACCATTCTCCAATTCAAATTTCACTGAAAGATCCTAAATGCTATATAGCAGTCCCCCAATATCTCCTCAAACCTAATGGATTATGGGGACTCAAGCCCATCATCTACCGACTTTTGGCTGCCAGTATTTTAATCCCCACCATTCTCCCCACACTACTCCTATTCTCCCAGTTAAAACAGTGGATGGGTCCTACAGACCAGGATTTACAACAAATCAACTCCACTATTTTTCCTATTTGTCTGGTTGTCCTAAACCCCTACACTTCCTTATCACGAATTCCTCCTAACACTAGCCATTTCTCTGTATTAGACCACAAAGATGCCTTTTTTACTATCCCTCTACATTCCTCCTCTCAAAAACTCTTTGCTTTCACGTGGACTGACCCTGACACAGGCTACTCCCAATGATTCACCTGGATTGTCCTCCCCCAAAGGTTTAGGGGCAGCCCTTACTATTTTGGTCAGGCACTTCAGTTGGACCTTTCCTAACTACCTCTGTAACCTAGCATTTTGCTTCAATATGTAGACAATTTACTTCCTTGCAGCCTCTCTTTAGAACATTGTATTCAACGCACCATTTGGCTTTTACATTTCTTGGCTGAATGGGGGCTGAATGAAACAAACGGCAGATTCGTTTACAGATGGGGGCCAAAAAGAAGGCCCAATTAACCTCTCCAAAAGTTTCATACTTAGGATTAATCATAACTCCAAACACCAGAGAAAATCCAACAGCATGAAAGTAAGGCATTCAACAAATCCCATTTCCTAAAACAAAAAGGGACTTACTTTCTTTCTTTGGATTGGTGGGATATTTCCAATTATGGATAGCAAATTTTGCCATCATTGCTAAACCTCCTTATGAACACACAAAAGGAAATCCTGACCAACCACTCACTCCCACCAAGACCTTTATCATGCTTTCTCTCAGCTAAAACTTGCCTTGTTACAGTCCCCCTCTTTAGGCCTTCCAACCCCCCTAAGACCTTTTCATCTATATTTACACGGTTTTGATAATCAGGCCCTCGGAATATTAGCTCAACCCATGGGAGATTCCTTCCAACCAGTGGCATATTTTTCAAAACAACTAGACCCCATTTAAAAAAACTGGCCCCTTTGCTTAAAATTGTTTGCCATAACCTCTTTAATTATCCCTGAGGCACAAAATCTCACTTTCTATGGACTCCTTCAGTTATTTTCTTTTCACAGTCTACAAGATGTGCTCAGCCATAAGCACATCTCATCCTCTTGCATGCATCCTTACTTCCATCTCATCCTCTCGCATGCAAGCCTTACATTCAACTCTCCTTCATCCCTCTATCTCTCTTCATAGATGCTCCTCCTCCAAAATCCTGCTACTCTTTTACCTTCAACACAGATTTTGGACCTGACCAACACTCACGTTCTTATCCAATTGGCAGTTCTTGCACCATGTTTCACTACATTAATTCCACTCACATAAAGGGAGCCCCAGATTTGTTTATAGATGGTAGTGCATCAAAAAACTCTTCTCTCCAAGCAGGATATGCCATCACTGAGAAATATCATGATGATACCCAATCTCTCTCACCTAGAAGAGTTGTAGAGGCTGCCCCTTGCCTTTGGGCACATCCTCCCAACAAGCAGAATTACTTGCCCTAATAAAAGCACTAGCAAAAAACACACAAGTTAATACATACACTGATTCTAAATATGACTATAACATCATCCATTCTAATGCTCAAATTTGGAGTGAGCAGGGCTATCTCAGGGCTAAGGAAACTCCTATTGTTAATGGAAAACTAATCCATCATCTACTAAAGGCAGTACTACTTCCAGAAAAGTCTGCAGTTATCCTTTGCAAAGGACATCAATCAGATAAAGGCCACATTTCTTTAGTGAACCATGAGGTTGACTATTGGGCAAAACAAGCCTCAACCAATCATCCAATTCCCCAATATTTATTTCCCTTCATACAACATATCCCCTCCTTTTATCCAGAGCATCAAATACAACAATTATGGCAGGAGCACAATTCAAACCCCTCATACTGGCTCATGCAGAGCAAATTAGTCTTACCTCACCCTGAAAAAACAACTCTTTTAACGGGACATCCACAATCTCTTCCACACTAGCCATTCCCCTCACCAATTCATAAGTTCACACATACACATAACCCCCGATACAAAGGAACAGTTAAAAACCATTTCCCATTAGTGCTCTATTTGCCAGAAAGCTTCACCCCATTCCAATACTAGACCCCCTTCTTTTCCAACCCATCAAGCCAGGGAACACCTTTCAGGACAGGACTGGCAAATTGATTTTACCCATATGCCTCAAGTAAGAAAGGTTTGATTTCTTTTGGTTCTGGTTGACACCTTTTCAGGATGGGTCAAGGCTTTTCCCACAACCAACAAACAAGCTTCTACTGTTACCTCCAAATTAATAACAAAAATCATCCACAGGTATGGGATGCCTCTTCCTTCTCAATCTGATGATGATCTTGAATTAGTTTCTCAAATTACTCATACACTTGCACAAGCCCTACAAATCACCTGGAAGCTACACATCTCCTATCGACCTCAATCTTTGGGAAAGGGTGAAAAAATGAATGACATTCTAAAAAACACCTTCAACAAGCACTCACTCGACACAAAGACTGGGTTACACTTTTACATCTGGCCCTTCTAAAAATTCAGACATTGCCATGTAAACCTTTAATGCTCAGCTCCTTTGAACTCATGTATGGGAGACTACTTGCCCCTTTTGTTCCACCTCAGGGTCAAGCCCCGCCTCCATCAACCACTCTTGCTTCCCTTCTACATACCATCTGCCATCTCCTTTAGGAATATGCTGACAATACCTGCCACAACCTGTTGCTGACTCCTCTGATCCCTTCCGACAGCCAAGAGACTGGGTTCTGGTAAAAGATCCTAATCATACCTCCAATTCCCTGCCTCACACCTAAATGGAAGCAGCCTTACCAGATCATCCTTACTACACCCACGGTACCAAAACTCCAGGGACTCCCCAACTGCTATCATTATACTTCTCTCAAGAAAACTTCCCTTCACAAAACACCCAAATAACCAAATCTAAAACCCTTTCAGCCTTTTCTTATGTCTCCACAGGACTTACCTCCCTTCATCTCACTCGAATCCCAGGGGAAAAGGAAGAGAAATTCACCTAAGCAGCTTATGTCTCTTTCTTTCCCAAACTTTCATTGCTTCCTAAACAACTTTGTTACAGACCTTCAGTGGTACCTTTAAAAAACTACCATTATACATCCTGATCAGCTCCTTACTATTCTATGGGACTTATAGCTTCAAGGAACTTTCCAGGACTGTACTCCTACCCAAATAACTTTTTCTATTTTTGCTTGTTTCTTTCAATATAAATTATCTAATCACATCAATCTCACCAATACAACCACTCCTCACTGCTCTCAAACTGGAACACTCTATAAACCTTACATGATCCCTCTTGCTACAAGCTAACTTTTCCTTTGCTCCGGAAGACTGCCTGTGCTTATCGCTGTTTTCCTCAGCTTTCACAACCTTTCCTATACCATTTATTACCTTTTAACAGGAAACTTAATCCTAATCTATAAACTCCAGTAAAGGAGCTTCCTTTTGGAAAGAGCTGACACCCTGGTCAGTGATTATCCCACTTTCAGGGCCAGTCAGGCCAACAAATTATTTCAAACCTATTACAACTCCTCAAACCCCAAAGCCCTCCTATTGAAGGGCTCATAGCTAAACACATCCCTCTTTTACAACAAGCCTCACTTTGCTTTTCAGCCTCTGAGAGAAATTTCCCTGTAGGGTCCTTAAAACCCAACCAATGCAACCATACTATTATTGTTAAACACCCCTCTGATCATCAAACTGAGTTGACTACCAAATATCACCTGAAGCAAATGGAGCATTTCTGCAACCACCTTGTTTTACAGCCTCTCCCTCAATCAATGCCTCTGGCCTAACTTGTGCTGTTCCTAGTGTCCACCTTTATTCATAGCTCAATATCAATGGTACAACATCTGATCACATTAAATGTGTAAAAAATAACTCTTCCTATATCTCTACTATAGTGGGTGCCTTCCTGACCTTCTCCTTGTTCACCTGGAGTAATGAACCACAGGAAAGAAAAAAACACCTCATCTTTAAATCACTTGTTTTCTTTCCATATCTCTGTCTGTATTTATGACAAAGGCTTATTCTTTTTGTGTTGCACCAACACAAATCTTTTTCTCCCCACCATCTGGGCTGCAACCTGTACCCTAGTTTGTCTTTCTCCCTCTATTGGACCAGCTCCTCCTAGTCCACTTCTGCCCATTCCATCCATCCAATATGTTAGGAAGAAAAGGGCCAGTCATGCCATTCCCTTGATGGCTGCCTTGGGTATAACCTCAGGACTTGGATTGGGAGCAGGTGGATTGGCCACCTCCTTAACATACTTTAAAGCTCTTTCAACCAAACTAGAAGGTTCTTTAGAATATAAAACCTGAAGCCTTTTACGAGGCCAAGACTAACTAGGCTCCTTGGCTGAAGTAGTCCTCCAAAATAGATGGGGACTAGATCTTATAACAGCTGAAAAAGGGGGCTTCTGCCTCTCGTTGGGTGAGGAATGTTGCTTTTATCTCAACCAGTTGGGCCTAGTAAGGGACACTGCTAAAAAACTTAAAGAAAGGGCTAAAAAGCTAAGGGAATACCAAAGCAACCAAATAGATTCTTGGTTTGGGAACAAAATCATAACATGCAGCATCCCATTCCTGGGCCCTCTCCTAATGATATGCTAGGACTAAGGTTCTTACCCTGCCTAATTCAGCTTTCTCAAAGATTTTTAACTGACAGGAGCATGGCCGTTTCACAGACAACTGCCCAAAAACATATACAGACAGTGTTACGCCTACAGTCAATCTGAGACCAAAGAACTTTCCACACCCGCCTCAGCAGGAAATACCCAGAAAGAACACACACCCCTTGTCCTTTTATAACTATAGGGTCTGCATTGACAGAAGAGGAGTATTGCCATCTTGGACAAACACTGCCATTTTCAGTTCCCCTTGATTAAAAACTGCCTAAATCCAGCCCAAAACACATCATCCTAATGGCTAATGTCAGCATGAACTGAAACCACAAATGACACCTCTGACCAGAAACATTCCAACCCTGAAATAAACCTCACTCCAACCAGATACATGCCAGCCCTGAGATAACCTCCCTTCCATCTGGAAACTTGCCAGCCCTGAGATAACCTCCCCTCTGACCAGAGACATTTCAACCCAGCAAGAAAGCTCTCCTCCACCGAGAAACATTCTGAGCCTACAATAAGCTCTCCGTCCCTAACCCTTTCAAAACCCTTAGTCTGTAAAACAGAATGCTCCTGATTGAAATCAGTTAGAAGCCCCTCTGAGGCTTATTTTCCAAAATAAATCTCTCTTTGACTGCTGAACCGCTTTTTGTGTTTCTGCTTTTTTCGACTTACATAAATAACTTACCAACAAATGAAATGTAAAGAGTCAAAGTCAGATTATTTCACCTTCCTCCATTTACAATTTCCTCACTGTCAATATTAGCTCAAATATTGTATTAGAAATCATTATACCATGTTTACAGTTTTTCAGTATCCATTCATCAATGTCTTATTGATACTTATTTTTACAGGCCTCCAAAACTGACCTCCATCCTTATCCAGGCCAAGTTTATTCTTTATCCTGTCACCCAAACCTTCAGTATTATTATTTCAATTTCATTATCTTGTAAAACCATGTTAAAATAGAATTTAATATTTGGTGATTTCCACTTTCTTTTGTTTAATACATGCTGATGTCTGTTCATGTCATGTATACAAAATCATCAATGGCACCCTTTCATTTATTTTGCATCAGTAAATATTTATTGCCTGCATTTTCTAATGACTGAATGAGGAGAGTGTTCTGCAAACTTTTGACTTACGCTTTCAGACTCTACACCTCCAGGCTTTGTTTCTTGAACTTTTGACAAATATTATGAATACATTAAACTCAATTTTTTTGCCTACTCTACAGCCACAATTATGCTGCATTTGAGGCTTAAGACACTGTAATTGTTTTTGGTCTCCAGTCTCATTACCTTCTCACCCTTCTCAACCTCCAAATGTATGTACCATCTGTCAACTTCTAAGTACTTTCCAATAGACTCCAAGGCAGCATCCCAATATTCTCTTTCATCAGTCTCAGCAATTATGTTTGTCAATTTGGGAAACTGCAATAATTTTACGTCACATATGATCACCGGGAATTTAACAAGTAGATCAGGGAGCAAGGGCTACTAAGGTTGCCCCTCTTCCTAGTTTGTATTATTCACTTACAAAACTCAATTTAATCTGTTGTGTTTCTCACACATTTAAAATACAGTCTTTTTAATAATCTTCTTAGCTGGCTTCAGAAGCATGTTTGGTGTGAGCCAAGGCATCAGCTGCTTTTCAGAAATTAAACCATTAGTTCCATTGTTTTATTTTCATCTCATGTTTTTAACCAATTACATATTTTGCAAAGTTAATTTCACCTTATTAATGTGTTCAATATAATCTGTGCAAATGATACGAGACTTTCACATCTCCAACAAATCCTGTACTGTTCCCTTCTTGAATCCTGGGGGTGGCAGTAGAGAAGTCACACCTCCCGTCTTTTGCCCTCTGGGCATGATTTTCTTCCTTAGAAGGGTATTGAACAGATTGACTGGAGGTCTTTTTATTTTCCCCTACTTCTCCTTTTAGAAATCAAGAATATAATTCATTCAGGCTTGGTGCTTTGTCAACTTTTAATAGCTCTAATTGCCTAATTATCTTCTTGGGTGCAATTATGAAACCTCCATACTGAGCTTGTTTTCAGGGGTATGCACACTGTTATATTGCTTGAATATACAGCAGTTTACTTCATAAACAAGGCACAAAGAATTTATAAGTGATGATAGCCATTGGAGGCCACGTTGTTCCTTGTTTTGATGAAAAGTGTATGACTTGTTCACAATGAGAAAACAACAGAACTGGTCAGAATTTTTATCATAGACTAGCCTCTTATTTAAGAATTTCCATTTTTATTTTGATTCTGTGAATTTATTTGAGTTTTCGCAATGTACCCCTTTCTTACAACATTCTGTGAATAGCCCATCTGTGAATAAATTGGTGTGAATAACCTTGCCCACACTTGAAAAAAAGTAAAAATAGACACTACAAATTCATTATTTAACAAGCAAAGTTTAGCACATGTATTCAAATGAATAGTAATTGAATTTGCCCCTTTAATTTGTATCAAACTATCATTTAAACCTTATTTTCATAGTATACTAAAGTAATTGCTACAAAAATCAGCTTATCAAAAATTATTGTTGATAACATCGTATCTCAGGGTCACACAGCTACAGGGTACATAAGAGGTGCCTTCTGATTAGAGATTTAAAATAAAGTTCTTATTTCCTCCAATGTGTAGTTGACTAGAATGAAGTCTTAGATACCATAACAGTTATAATCATTTATCTGGTCTGGGTCTTCTTGATTATTGGTGAATTCTCAGGTTGGGTGCCATTCTTTGGATACTCATACACCTATAATACTGTATATTTGGTTAAATTTAATACTATAGTGGTGCTATCTTTTAACTCTATTTTTAATATTATTTTTATTGAAACATACTAGATGTACATATTTTGGGGGTACATGTGATAATCTAAATCATTCACATAATTTGTAAAGATCAAACTTATATAAGTGGGATAACCATTACCTTAAATATTTGTCTTTTTTATGCTAGAGACATCCAAATTATTATCTTCCAGCCATTTTAAAGTATGTAATAGATTATTGTAAACTATAGTCATCCTACTGATCTACCAATATGAGGTCTTATTTCTTATATCAAACTGTATACTTGTATTCATTAATAGCCTATTTTTAAAACTTATTTTGACTGCCCACAAATCCGTATTTTTAAGAAATAAAATGGCAATAGGCTGGTCATGGTGGCTCACGTCTATAATCCCAGCACGTTGGGAGACTGAGGAGGGCACATCACGAGGTCAGGAGATTGAGACCATGCTGGTTATTATGGTGAAACCCTGTCTCTACTAAAAATACAAAAAAAATAGCCGAGCATGGTGGCAGGTGCCTGTAATCTCATTACTCAGGAGGCTGTGGCAGAGGAATCACTTGAACCTGGGAGGTGGAGGTTGCAGTGAGGCAAGATTGCGCCACTGCACTCCAGTCTGGGCTACAGAGCAAGACTCCGTTTCCAAAAAAAAAAAAAAAAAAGAAAAAGAAAGAAAAGAAAGAAAGAAAAGAAAGAAAGAGAAAGAAAAAAAGAAAGAAAGAAAGAAAGAAAGAAAGAAAGAAAGAAAGAAAGAAAGAAAGAAAGAAAGAAAGAAAGAAAGAGGCTATTGAATATTGAACAAACATAGTTTTGGATAAATGCATGGTAGGAAATAGAAAAATAGGAGGGGAGAAAGAAATACAATTGTTTTCAATGACAGTCCTGTATATAACATTAGTACTTAACATTAGTAATAACATTAGGAGTTGATAGTGATGTGAAATACCAGCCTTCCACGTTATATTTTATAATGGCTTATGTACTTTTTTCCCCCAAAGTGATTTATAGCTATTCATCAACTGAATCCAGTTTTATAACTTATTCCTTTATACTTGACAAAGAGGTCTGGATCCTCTTTTATAGGACTCACCTTATGAGGCTGGGATGACCCAGGATAATCTCTCTTTGATTACTTCAAAGTTGACCTATAGAGAACTGAATTACCTCTGCAAATTTCCTTCACCTTTGCCAGATTCTTTTGGTCAGAAGACAGGTTCTGTCTGCACCAAAGGGGAGGAAATTATACAGAGTTGTGGATGCCAAGGAATCAAAATCATTAGGACAGTCTTAGAATTCTCCCAACCACAGTGGTTTTAGAACTGATCCATTTCTCTGTTCATTTTGATTTCTGACCTCACTCCTAATCATTTTCCACTCACTGCATTCAACAGCAAGTAAGCCATTGAGTGCTTTGGGTAAGCAAGGAGAGCGGTCTGCTCCATGAATGTAAAAATAAAAAGATCCCAATCCATACTTTAAAAGAAATCAGTTTAGTGAAGTAGAGAGGAAACAAACACCATCCTCCAAATGAAATGCATCCCTAGGATGCAAGGATGGTTCAACATACATACATCAAACAATGTGATACATCATATTAGCAGAATGAAGGATAAAAAAAAAATCATTTCAATTGCTGCTGAAAAAGTCTTTGATAACATTCAATATTCATTCGTGATAAGAATCCTCAAAAAACTGGAAATAGGAGGAACATATCTCATCTCAACATAATAAAAGCTATATATGACAAACCGATAGCTAGTATCATACTGAATGTGGAAAGACAGAAAGCTTTTCCACTAAAATCTGGAACACGACAAGGAAGCCCACTGTCACCACTGTAATTCAGCATAGTACTGGAAGTCCTAGCTAGGGCTATCAGACAAGAGAAAGATATACAGTGCATCCAAATTGGAAAGGAATAAGTCAAATTATAATTGTTTACAAGTGATATAATCTTATGTTTGGAAAAACCTGAAAACTCTGCCAAAAAACTATTAAAACTGATAAATGAATTCAATAAAGTTGCAAGATACAAAATCAATGTACAAAAATCAGTAGCATTTCTACATGCCAACAGTGAACAATGTGAAAAGAAATTCAAAAAGTAATCCCATTTAAAAGAACCACACATAAAACTAAATACCTATGAATTAACTTAACCAAAGAAGTGAAAGTTCTTTATAATGAAAACTATAAAATACTCATGAAAGAAGTTTAAAAGGACACCACAAAATGGAAAAATATTACATGTTCATGGATTGAAAGAATCAATATTTTAAAAATGTTCATACTACTCAAAGCAATCTACAGATTTGATGCAATCCCTATCAAAACACGAATGACATTCATCACAGAACTAGAAAAAAATCCTAAAATGTATATGGAACCACAAAACACCTACAGCTATAGCCAAAGCTATCCCAAGCTCAAAGAACAAAACTGGAGGAATTATATTACCTTACTTCAAATAATACTACAGAGCTATAGAAACCAAAACAGCATGGTACTGGCATAAAAACAGACACATAAACCACAGGAACAGAGTAAGGAACCCAGAAACAAATTCATACATCTGCAGTGAACTCATTTTTGACAATGGTGCCAAGATCATACACTGGGGAAAATACATTCTGTAAATGTATAATGTATCAATGTATAAAAAATGGTGCTGGGAAAACTGGATGATCACATCCAAAAGAATAAAACTAGACCCCATTCCTTGCCATACACAAAAACAAAATCAAAATGGATCAAATACTTAAATCCAAGAGCTCAAACTTTGAAATACCTACAAGAAAACATTGGGGAAAATCTCCATGATGTGGACTGGATAAAAATTTCTTAAGCAATACTCCATAAGCACAGGCAACCAATGCAAAAATGGACAAATGGGATCACAGTAAGTTAAAAAGCTTTTTCACAGCAAAGGATACAGTCAACAAAGTGAACAGACAACCCACAGAGTGAGAGAAAATATTTGCAAACTACCCACCTGACAAGGAATTAATAACCAGAATATATAAGGAGGTCAATTCAATGGAAAACAATCTAAAAATCCAATAAAAAAATAGGTAAACTATATGAATAGACCTTTCTCAAAACAGTGGCAAACAGGCACATCACTGCTCATCAGAAAAATGCAAATCAAAACTACAATGTGATATCATCTCCCCCCAGTTAAAATGGCTTATATTCCAAAGACAGGCATTAACAAATGCTGACAAAGATGTGGCAAAAAGAGAATCCTCGCACACTCTTAGTGGGAATGTAAATTAGTACAACCACTATGGAGAACAGTTTGGGGGTTCCTCAAAAACTAAAAATTGAGCTGCCATATGATTCAGCAATTCCACTGCTAGGTATATACCCCAAAGAAAGGAAATCAGTATATTGAAGAGATATCTGCACTCCCACGTTGGTTGCAGCGCTGTTCACAATATCCAAGATTTGGAAGTAACCTAAGTGTCCATCAACAGATGAATGGATAAAGAGAATGTGGTACCTATGCACAATGAAGTACTATTCAGCCACCGAAAAAGAATAGGATCCAGTCATTTGCAGCAACATGAATGAATCTGGAGATCATTAATTTTAAGTGAAATAAGCCAGGCACAGAAAGACAAATATCGCATGTTCTCACTTGTTTATGGGATCTAAAAATCAGGACAATTGAACTCATGGGCATAGAGAGTAGAAGGATAGTTACCAGAGGCAGGGAAGGGTAGTCAGGGCCTGGGGAGAAGGTGAGGATAGTCAAAGTGTACAAAAAATAGAAGGAATGAGTGAGACCTACTATTCTATAGCAGAAGAGGGTGACTATTTAAAAATTACTTAGAGAGTGTAATAGATTGTTTGTAACACAAATGATAAATGTTTGAGGGGATGGATACCTTATCCTCCATGATGTGCTTATTTCATATTGCATGCCTGTATCAAAATATATCATATATCCCATAAATATATATAGCTGCTATGTAGCCATACAAATTTTAAAAAATTAAAAAAAAAAAAAAACTTCAGAAATCTAAAACAAATGCCATCCTTCAGATTTTGATTTGAACATGGACAACCACCTGTGAAACAGTGAAGGGGTCAGGTTCAGGACTTAGACACAACTGGATTTGAACCCCAGACCTGCCAGTTCCCAGCAGACCTTAATGTGTTACTTCACTACTGTGCCTCACTTGCTTCATCTTTAACAATAGGGTGGCCATGAAGTTCAAATGACATAATGCATATAAAATGCTGAACAGTGTCTAGTACATAATTACTTAATAAATTATAGCTATTGCTATGAATAACAGTTTGAAGTTTTCTCAAAAAACTAAAAATTGAGTTATCCCATGATCCAGCAATCCCACTGCTAGGTAGATGCCCCAAAGAAAGGAAATCAGTATATTGAGGAGATGTCTGCACTCACTCCTATGTTTGTTGCAGTGCTGTTTACAATAGCCAAGATTGGAGGCAACCTAAGTGTCTATCTACGCATGCACATGCATACACACACACGCACACACACACAAATTCTCCCTTATCCAGGCCCCAAAATAAATATTGTTAAAAGTATGAGGAGAGAGGTGGTATTAGACTGAACAATGCATAGATCACTTCATAAATTACACACAGCAATTGGCATACAGACAGTTGTACCTTAAGCTCCTGTAAGTAAGCAGAACAAGGGACAGAGCCTGGACTAAAAATACCTGCCTTTACTAGTAAATAGATTACATAAGGAAAAAGATTTTAGTTTCCTTATTAGCTATCTTATTCCGAACGAGAAAGAACTGCCAATTAGAGATGTCTATAAATGGAAAGGCACATATTCAGAAGCAGTAAATCTGATTTCTTTAAATTAGTCATAGGGCTGAATCTCCATTCCTCAGGAATGATAAACAAAGGGATTTCTTAAAGGAGATGCTGTCTCAATTGGCTACAAATAAAGTCCTTTCCTACACATGTTGTGAAGTCCTTCCTGTGAATTTGATATTGTAAAATATTCTACTCTAATATTTTTCCTATAATGTAACATTAAGATTATATTTTACTCGAATACTCCTCTAAATTTAATATAAAATCTTATTTTTCTCTCTGTGAAAATGAACCTACAAATACTCAAAGGGTGAACATTTCCACAAATGATAAAACAGAGGAACCAGAACAAAGAATCCTGGAGTAGGAAGGGGTTCCTGAAGGAATCTCTGAAAACTCTATAGTCCTTTAGATCAGATTATGTTTCTTACCTTACTCTACAATGCCTTGGTACTTCTCAGCAAACTTTCCATTTAATAGATACATATTTAATTTTAAACAAACTAAAGGAAGAATAATTTTGGAAATAGGTAAATATTTTTACCCACAAGAACTAGAAATATACATAAATACTTATTTAATATAATCTGCTAGCCAATTTAACAAATATTCTACCTTGTCATTATCAGTACCTTCCTGATTCACAAGACTCTTAATATATATATATATAAAAAAAAGAATGTCCATGGCTTCTCTTCATTTTCAGGTCATGATTTGTGGGGAAATATTGCAGAGAGTGGGATCCTACAACTGCCCCCTCAAAAATTAATGAGTTAAACATTTACTAAATATGGAACAGAACTCTTAGCACCCCTTGCTTTAATTTATTTTTTTTCAATATCATGCTGCTTGTAATTTTGAATAACTGCTTTTACCTGCTGTGAGGAACAATAACCACTGAGCATTGTGTTTTTGCTCAAATCCTATTTGTTGTTATGGAAACAGCATATCTATTAAGTTTCCTGCTGCAGAATTGCTGTAGAAAATGTTACTTAAAATGTTCACCAGCGAAGGAAAGGGGGGGAAGTGATTTCAAACAATACCTGACTAATTCTCTTATATGACATGAAGATGTTTGAAATATAAAATGTTAATAATGATGACTGGGCAACTTCATTATACAAAATCAATACATTGAAATACGAAAGAGACTATTGTGTGGGTATGGACATTAAAAGAAAAAGAAGTGAAGTGTGGGTTATTCAATTTTGTAGGGCTCAAAATGGTTTAGAGTTTGTACACTAAGAGGTTTTTTTGATTTGATGGTGTCGTGCGCGATGAAACGTGGGGTTTACCTAGGTAGAATGCTGGATTAAATTGTCTATTATTCCGTGGAGTGCTTTTCTCTCATAAATGCATTTGTATTCAAGCAACACAATTTCATGTCCTTCATCTGTTTTAAAATGTGACCACAGATGTCTTCATTTACCTATATAATTATACATTTTAGGATAATGTCTATGACTGTGCATAAGACATTTATATTTATATACATTTATGTTTATAATCCAATGGACTTCATTGGCTGTACTTAGTATTTCAGCCTTGTATAATCTATTTAAAGAGAAATATAAACATAAAGTAAGAGTCCAATTCCTATCACATGAAACTTCTATTCCCTTATCCCTTGCTCCTGTGGAGAAACTCTAAGAATGAAACATGTTTACCCAACATAACTGAGTGTTAATAACATTTTTAACAGTGAATGTACAGTAAGTTCTATGGGTTCAAGTTGTATTAATGTTACGTATCTGCATTGGTAAAATGGAGGCCACCAATCCTCTATTATTTATTCTAAAATTTCTGTAGCAAAAAATGTGCCAAGTCCTTCATGGGCATCATTTTATTTAAGCCTCTTGTAACACCTGTGAGGTTGGTAAACTGGATATTCTCCCTATTTTATAGATGAAGAAACAAATGCCAAAAAGAATTAACCTACTTAAGGTCAAAACTGGGAAGTGACAGTTGAAATTTTTATCTGAGGTCTTTGTTTCTTTAAAGACCATTCCCTAAGTACCTTTAAGGCCAAATTTCTACACAAAAGATATTAAGTCATATAAGCCTAACTTTTCTACCAAACTTATTATAGGGGAATGGGGCAGGTGGGGAAGGGGAGGTTGGAAGGAGACTAATTCTTTCATAAAATGGTTTTAGTCTTCACGATATTTGTCATGTATATTGTTATCTTTATATGTATGAAAGCAACAGAACTAGACTGATCTACTAACATTGACTTAATTGCAACAATGAAGAAATATTAAAGTACTGAACAGAATTAAATAAATGAAGTTTCCACCTTCCTTTTTAAAAAAACTAAATGATAGTCACTCTTTTCTAGGTTTGTGTGTAAGTGTACAGGTGTGTATAGATGTAAGTATGTGTATGTGCAAATATGGTTTAAAAAGGAACCAGGCTTAGAAAAAAAATTTAAAGCAGAAACAAGGAAAGGTTGGATTTCTAAATATCACAGATACATGGATCATATATTATAGTTCTTGATGTGAACATCAGCTTGTAATCATAATACTAAGTATTATGAGTTATGCCGCATAATCTTGAATATAAACAAAAAAATCCTGATTCAAGTTTTAGTTATCTACCCTTCAAAATATTTTATAGGATATTTCACCTCAGAGTTTTGATAACATAATTATCAAAAATAGTCTGTAGTATTTTAGTTGTATAGTATTTTAAATAGGGCATTTCTAAGTATCTAAGTCTTGTTAAATTTTTATTCTCAATTGCACTGAATATGTTTGACCTCTATAAAAAGCCAACTTGTTTGAAGTGACAAAGTTAACTTGGTCTCATAAAAATTATGGCCATCTCTTCATATGAAAAACACAAATTCCTCCAAAATAACTCCCCAAACTATAATTTTTATGATTGCTGAAAAAAGTAACCCTAAATAATATGTAAAACTAAAAAATCCCTGCTGAATAAATGTGTTGAAACCATAGTCCAGAATAAAAAGATGTCTGATTTCTTACACGCTCATAACATTTATAGAAGGAGGAAACAGAGAACATCAGTACCAAATGGAAGGGGTACAAAAACAGGGAAAGAAAATTTGAACTTTTTTTTTGTTCTTACTGTTCACAGTTACAGCTAAAATCTTTAGAAAAGAAAACTGATCACAGCCTTTAAAAAAAAAAAAAAAAAAATTAAACAGCACAAAGATACTAATAGGTGAAGTAAATGCCACGATGCAGCCCCTTCCTACCTCCCACTCTCACCAGATTCCTCTTCACACCTAAAGGAGCTTTATTTGGCTCCTGGGAGTTCTGTTGGATGACCATCCTGCAGCACTGTGTCCTGGCCAGAAGAGGATTGCCTACCACGAGGCTTTGTCCCCTTCCCAGGGAAGTCTGAGCCTAATAACAAATCAATGAGAAAGTACAAAGGCATAGTAACCCCCTAGTTGCAGTACAAGGCAACTGAGAAAATTCATCTTCGCTTTGGAGTTCCCTGTAGCCAATAAAGACCATTACAGTCTAATTTCTCCTACAATCTCACTCCCAACAAATCTAATTTGCAACGAGACGTAACACGGATTCAGTCTACAATACATGCTAGTTATTTTTCTAAGTGTTTTACCTGGTTCACATTTATTTTTTCTTTTCTATTTTTCCTTTTTTTTTTTTTTGAGACAGAGTTTCACTCTTGTTGCTCAGGCTGGAGTGCAATGAGGCGATCTCGGCTCTCTGCAATCTCCACCTCCTGGGTTCCAGTGATTCTGCTGCCTCAGCCTCCTGAGTAGCTAGGATTACAGGCGCGTGCCACCACACCCAGCTCATTTAGTATTTTTAGTAGAGACGAGGTTTCGCCATGTTGGTCAGGCTGGTCTCAAACTCCTGACCTCAGGTGATCCACCCGCCTCGGCCTCCCAAAGTGCTGGGATTACAGGCGTGAGCCATCACACCTGGCCTCATATTTCTTCTCCACACAATCGTCATCAGATTTTCCAGATGAGAAAACTAAAGCACAAGGAGGATAAATAGGTAGCCTAAGATCAGGACGCTTGTAAATGCAGTATGCAGTTTTAGTACTCAAAAGTATGATTTCAGAATGTGTGCGCTTAAACACTAGGCTATACCAAATACTAGCCTGTAAAGTTTATTATACACTACAAATTTCAATTTCATTTTTATTCACTAAATATGTATACTGAATTATAAATGGTATGAGGTGGCCATATATCAAGTGTGAATTATGTAACAAACTAAATATTAAGTGCGTGAAAGTATTTAATGTTTCTTTAAAAACAAATAATTTCATTAAGATAACACATTTAAACAAAAATAACACTTTCAATATAATCAAATAACAATGAGACGAATAAAGTTGGATGAAGATTATAAAATTCTTGAGGAAAACTTCTTGGAATAGAATAGAATTGATAAAGACTTCAACGGATTAGTAGAATTCAAACAGCAGGGAAGGTAAGAGGAACTTTTGATGTGAGAAAGTGTGGGCAAATCAAATCCAATGTTAAGGGACTTGGATTATACACATAATGCTGGCTTTCAAGGTTATATTAAGAAGGAGAGTAAAGGTACACTCACATGTACACACACACATATACACACATATATATACACACACCAGAAATAATGGCAAACATGTCATCAACTAAAATAAAAGCACATTAATTGCACATTATCATCTTCATGGAGGAAAATATGTGGCCACATATGCTAGAGCATGTTATAGCAATATCGAGGTTGTTACAGAAAGAACCTGGATATAGCAAATATTTAGAGACGCCTTGCTATATTTTTCTCTTTCAGTTTTTATAATGAATTATGTACCCAGAAAATGTAAGAGGAAAAACACATGTCCTTAAACATCCTTTATGGTTTAACATTTAATATTTTTGAATACTTATTATTAGCCTTTTTTTGTGTGTTAATAAGAGAGTAACAATTTACAAATATTCTTTCATATGATTATATTTTATATATGATATATGGTACATTTGTATAATTTCATATTCTAAATTGTAAAATTCAATATAATACTATTATATAGCTGTAAATATATCTTTTTTCTCCTAAAGACACATTTTGAAACTTTTTTCAAAATTTCAATATGAGTAAACATCAGTAAGTTAGAAAAACATGTCTTAATTTTTTCCCCAGAGAAGTACTTTCTTGTGATATTTAGTATAGGCTAAATAACATTAGAAAAGGATTTTTGTGAATTGGTGTTCTATAAAGACAATTTTGGACATTCATTTTTAACTAAAATTTGATATCTGGTAAGGTTGTTTTTAAAAAATGTATAAATATTTTGTTCCGTGTGTTTTGGAAGGAGATAGTTGAAGAGTTGAAATGCTACTTTGTTCATCACTGGGCTAGGCTAGATGCATACACTAGCATCCCACACCACACACACACATACATAAAAAGAGGCTCTAGTTTAGGGTAGAATTAGAAATTTATTCTTTTTTTTTTTTTTCATTGATTCATAGTTTTTATGGTTCTAGGCTTAGTTTTTACTGAGTTGCAATTAATATCATAGAAGATTTTACATGGAGAAAATCAAATCACCATTCTGTTTCCTTTTCTGCTGAAGCAATCAAGATTTAACAGCTTCTGGATGAAATTCAAGTCACACTAACATTTAAAATGCAATATTCCCATTCTTGACCCAAACTGCTTGTATAATGTTTTTACAACTTATCAGTAACCCCTCCCTGGAACTTGTTACAAATGCTTTATCCTGGGCCTCACTTCACTAATACCAGCTGAATCGGCATAGAGAGAAAACCTAAGACTCTGTATTGTAATCAGCTATGCAAAGAAGTCTTTTTGTCCACTGAAGTTTGAGAATAGGCTAATTTGTGAACCCAATTAAGTATTCTGGAAGGAAACAAAAGCAGTTTTTAAAAAAATATGTTAGGTTGGGAATATGAGTGGTATGGGACAGGAAGAATAGTTGTTTCTCCCAGGCTTGTTTCCAAATTTGTGGCATCCTTAGACTATAAGAGAGCCAGATAAATTATGTAGTCAAAAGGAGGTGTCCTTTTTTATGCTAGCTACATCCTCCGTCCGTCTGATTTCCTGTTCTGTCATGGCTGCCAATAGTGAAGTAGAGTAGCTGAGTTGACAATATGACAGGAGCACATGCTAACAGTTAGTTAGTTCCCGCAGCAGTAATTATGATAGATTGTGGTTTTAGCCATCACTATTGCTTTATTACACCTCTATCTTTTTTCTGCCTCCTCTTTTTCCTGTTTTTACTTTGTAGTGACCTTTCAAATATCTATGTGTAGGGGGAGGAAGAAACAGAGACAAAAGGAAGTAGATTTAACAGGCAGGATGCAGTCCAAAAGCATGTCCTCAGGTTCCATGCGGGCTTTTACGCTTCACTTATAAGTATTTAATTTGGGTGTCAAGAACATAATCCTATATTTATTAGCAAATCCACACATGTTTTACTCCATTTCCATAGACCTGAAAAAAATTAATTGGATTAAATTAATGTCATAACCCCTGTTGTTCTAGGGAAAGGTTAAGACCTTTTATTTAAATCATCTATAGTGGCCTCAAATCTGCCCTTCAAAATGAGCCTTTTTCTTTCTCAAGTCTGGATGCCAGCCATGGGTGCAATATAAGTTAATGCCAAGAGAGATCGTTTAAGTGCGGTTATTAAGGAGACTATGATTGATGGAGTTTGTAGCTGGTAATGTGATTCCCCTTTGGCTGCTCAGTGAACATCGGCAACAGATCAATATCTCATCTGCATGAGATTACAGCCACTTTTGACAATAGCAGTGAGAAGAGGTTAAGAAAAAAGACCAACATATTTGGCCGAGAATTACGATGGCTATTCTAACTTAAAAGGTAATGTAAATAAATAACTCTTTTCTTAGGAAAAAATGATCTGATAAGAATGTTTGTGGTTGTAGTTTTTGTTCAGCATTGATCAGATTGGTATATTTTAACCCCTCTTTTGTTCATTTTGTTATATTTTAAACAAGATAAATCTTTAATATGAGCTTGCAGAAACGTGACTGTATCTACATGCTAAAATAAATCATAGCAAGTTTGACAAAAAATTTAATATTTTCCATCTAGAGTGATCTAGTGTTTAAATCAAGTAGAAACCTTGAAGGCATGTCAAGACTGTGGAAATTGTGTTTTAACTGCTTCTACAACATTAATTGGATCAATTAGGCTATGATTCTAAACCTGCATAATTCCATCTTCCTCATTACTGGTGCTTCAGTTTCTTCATTTACTATCTGAACCCTCTATGCACAGCACAATAGCACATACTCTTCCAATGCTAGATTAGATTCTGTGGTAAGTAGTCTATTCCTTGACTCTACCTCTGGACCCTTGCTAAAGGTAGAGCAAGACTTTAATGTTTATCCTTACGGGCCGGGCACGGTGGCTCACGCCTGTAATCCCAGCACTTTGGGAGGCCGAGGCAGGCGGATCACGAGGCCAGAAATTAAGACCATCCTGGTCAATATGGTGAAACCCTGTCTCCACTAAAAATACAAAAATTAGCCGGGCGTAGCGGCGGGCGCCTGTAGTCCCAGCTACTCGGGAGGCTGAGGCAGGAGAATCGCTTGAACCCGGGAGACAGAGGTTGCAGTTAGCCGAGATCGTTCTACTGCACTCCAGCCTATGTCAAACTGCTTTTAATAGGATTGTCATTTTCTAACTACTTACTCCCTTTCCTCATTAATGTCCTTTTTGTCTTCTGCCTCTACTCTCAAGGAGAACTGAAGGAAAACCAAGAGAAACTACTTCAAACCGGATTCTGTGGCAAAAGGAAGCTTAAGTGGTATAGCCAGAGGATTGGATGCATTTGAAGTAACAGAGATTTGTATACAGTGATTTAAAATATTTTGTTAAAAATAAGTCATATTTTTATTACAATTTAACTTTAAGGAATAAATCTCAAACTAATTTTCAAAGGTGGCAAATTATTCCTCTTTATGAAAGTTCTGTTGGATCATCTCATCTCCCTATGCTGTGGCATTGTCTGCCCTTAAACAGATTCAAATTTTTATTAAGTTTTATTCAGTTCTGCAGGCTGTTTATTTTGATGTCATAAGCTCCTAAATTCTTGGCAAAACAAGTGGAATTGAAAAGAAGGGATTATGAAGGTGTAAAGCTTAACAGAAATAAGGTTCCAAACAAGATCAGAAAATCCATTCCTGGAGTAAGATTTACTTACTAATATGAAATAAATTTAAGGTTTTACAATAACATAATGGTGTTTTAAAAGTTAAATTCACATTCAGATATCATTTTTAATTTTTATTTGAAAATTGATTTTTTATACATATCTATCCACATTAATTTGAAAATATTTAGTGACCCACTGCTAAACAGGTCTTGTAAGTGGTATCATGTCCTCTGAAAATCAAAGACTGAGATTTGCAAATTGAGACTTGGGATGCCCTGCTGAGGGGAAAAAGAAAACCAAACAATCAAACAGTTACTTACCATTTGGGGCTGACCAGCTAGTTCAGATAGTTTAGTTTTAAACAAAAATGCTTCCTAATTGATCATCTCTTTCAGCGTGTCACTGTTAAGGTTTTAGTTATTCTCTTTTTCTTTTAATGGAATGGGGAGGAGGCCCATAGCATAATGGAGTCCACATGTATTCTGAAAAGTCTCTGAGGAGTAAAATCATGTGTAAACTATAAGGCATCCATCTAAAGCAAGTGAAAATGAGCCACACTTGTCAAGAATTAGAGAACTGGATGTTCTTTTCAAATTGTTCCTTCTTTAGCACAAGAGTTTGCTTTTAAAAATTTACTTCTAATCTCAATTCCAAGGATCAGTTCCATCTTCTAATTTAGACTTAGGGAACCTAACAAACAGCTCTCTTTGATAGGACTTTTGCAACTTTCATTCAAGAAGTTTATATGGTTTTATATTTGACTAACGCAATCCTGTGAGATGGCCCTGTTATTTAAAAAGCATTTCCCATGAGAAACTAAACACCTATCGATTTTAATCCTTTTGTTTAGGAAAGGGGCTTCTGGGAAAAAATTATCATCTCTAATACAGAAAAAAAAGAACAAAAGTATTGAAACAAAGTTTTTGGTGAACATGACGGCAGTTGTCTTTTGACTTACCTCTGTTGTCTTTGACTCTACTGTACTCCATCCAGATGACAAATGTCAAATTTGGCAGCTAGTGTCTCCCATGAGGTTGTATATGTGTGTGTGTGTATATATACACATATATATAAAAATATATATAAAATATGTATATGTATATATACACACACACACTGGATTCTATTAAAATCGAACTAAAGATATATGATATAATGATTCCAAATGACACAGTATTTAATACTTTGGTAATTTCGAGGATACATTTTGAAATATTTATGTTTATTCTCTGAGGTCACACTAGTGTTGATGTGTAATTGTATAACGCCTAGTATTTTTTCTATATATCTTGCATTAAACTTTGACTAAAATCTGATATATATCTGAGTTCAGAATGCTTACATTTTGTCAATAACTGTCGCACAACATCTCCTCCTTTTACTCTGGTCACTTCTAATAATTCTGAAATAGCTAATTTAGGGAGAATATTTGCAAACAGTTAAACCTTTCTAAATTTCAAGAACTGACTGTGAAATGCGCATCACTCCTACCTTTATACATTAACATCACACATCTCCTGTTACCTGCTACCTACCCCCATCATGCTGGTTCATCTTAAATCACAAAACTAATATAACTTAACCATCTATTTTCAGAAGACAAGTTTATTCTGCCCTACAATACACATTCCCATGAAAAACTACACAGACAAGTTAGACAAGGGAAGTGAGTAAGTTCAACCTCAGTTTTCCTTCCTATAAAAATGTAAAAGCAGTCCCTCTTGACTGTCTCCATCCTCCCATGGGATGTACTGCAGTTAGTAGCTGTGAAGGACCCATATATGTAGGTCAGTCTGTGGCTTTGCGGCTCCAGATCAGTGCTTCTCGAACCATCTGTAGTGAAGGAACACTTTGTTTTTTTCTCATCCTTAGGGACTAATATTTTTTGTCAGATATAATAAAAATGAACTACTAGAAAAATGATCACATACTTGGATGCCACAGAAATGTCAAATTGCTCTAAAGATTTCTAAATGCTATGAAAGCCAGCTTTTTAGGAAGGCTGGTATCTGCTGCAGTTTTCAAGCTCTTGTCATGGTGTAGAGCGCACCCTTCCAGCAGACCGCTGAAGGGCCCAACTATTGTTTGGAGAGTATGAAAAGCAATGTTTTGCAGCGATCTCTCTGTATTACACCAATGAGTGGAGAAATAGAAAATGTTTCCTCTTTAGCACATACAGTGGCCAGAGAAGATTACTGTCTCCTTTGTGGTTAGTTCTCATATTCTCAAAGCAAAGATGATAATTCTCAAAGCAAAGCAATGATAGTAATATTTGTAGCAATAAAAAAGAAGGAAAAGACAAAAGAGAAAGACAAAGAGGAAGAGGAGGATGACAAGGAGGAAGAGGAGAAAGTGGCCACAGGGATTAGCTTATGCTTCTACTGATTCTAGTATCATTTAATACTAGGAGGAACAACAGCAAGCCTAATTAAAGTGGCAGTTGCACTTTACTTCTTTTGCACTGAGAATTCCACTTTCTCTTTTGTCTTGTAGAAACTCTTAAAATCTTCCATGGAGACAACCAGTGCAAATATTGAGACATCACACCTTTAGCAGTTTTCACAGTATGGACTCCTAGTGTTTAAGATAGACGAAAATCCTGGCAAAACACTTTGCCAGTCTTTTATAAAAATCTGCTTTAGCGCATACTTATTACTCTGCACTTTTTGTTTTTTAGTTTGCTTGGGGGTGACAGAGTGTAGTCATGACAACTTTGTTAAGGTTGCTGTCCACAGATTTCTTAAACTCAACTCAGGTAAATGCAAAACCACTGTCAGAAATGGTAGGGTCTGGAATTTACATTCTGCAAATAACTGGTACAGAGCTATGATGGTCAGAGATGACTGTAAAGCTGTATTTGGAGCACTTTAAGCCATTTTGGGGAATCACTATCAATAAATTCTTGGTATTATCAAGTTCATCCTTATCAACTCAGAGGATTCCTATTTTTTTTTAACGTGTTAACGTTGTATAAGCAAATGTTGCTTTTTAAAGAAAACGCTCTTTAGAACCCAGTAGAACAAGAAAGTATTACACTTCTTGCCTTATTTTCAAGGCAAATGCATCACACATAGTCTGTGGGGTTGAATACTAGAAATTTTGCTACAACAAACTTAGAAGGAAGTTTCATTTCCTGGTTCCTACCTGTTTCTTAGAAATCTGATGTATTGAGGTGGTATTTCACTTCCTGAAAATTTTCTAAAGGTTATTCTATGTTTAGCCCATTATTAGAGTTAGATATATTTTTTGGCTTTATCGGATCTTCTATTAAATTCCTAGGACACAGAATATTAGTTGAAAGTCTTAACACTATACTGGTCTTCATTAATTGGTGCTCAACGTATCTGACATAGGATCATCAGTGATAAATTTTTAATGAAATGACAAATGGTTATATTTTCATTAAAAAACAAGAAGAAAAATATTTTATTAAAATAGTTTAAGTACACACAATTCATCATTCACTTAGGGACAGTTAAGCGTATAGACTCTGGGATTAGTCAAACCTGAATTTTAGTACAGTATTTGCCACTTCACGATTTGATGTTGAACAAGATATCCTACTTCTCTTTTCTAAGTTTTCTCGTATTGTAAATTGGAATAATAGTACTACTTACATCAAATGATTTTTAAAAAGACTGAGATATTTCAACAGGTGCTATGCGTAGTTCCTAATACAAAATTAATGAACAATAAATGCAAGTAGTTTCATGAAAGTTAATATTATAAGTACAGTTATGCATCATTTAATGATGGAAATATATTCTGAGAAATGTACCATTAGGCAATGTTCATTGTGTGAACATCATGGAGTATACTTACACAAACCTAAAGGTCATAGCCTACTACAGACACATCTAGGCTACATTGCATAGCCTATTGCTCCTAGACTTCAAACATGAATGTCATGTTGCTATACTTACTACTGGAGGCAATTGCAAAAGAATGCTAACTATTTGTGTTTCTAAACATATCTAAACATAGACAAAACATGGTAAGAATACAGTATAGGCCGGCTGTGATGGCTCACACCTGCAATCCCAGCACTTTGGGAGGCTGAGGCAGGCAGCTCACAAGGTCAGGAGTTCAAGACCAGCCTGGCCAATATGGTGAAACCCTGTCTCTACTAAAAATACAAAAATTAGCCAGGCGTGGTGGCGGTCACCTGTAGTCCCAGCTACTTGGGAAGCTGAGGCAGGAGAATTGTCTGAAACCGGGAGGCAGAGGTTGCAGTGAGCCAAGATTATGCCATTACACTCCAGTCTGGGCGACAGAGCGAGACCGTGTCTCAAAATACAGTATAAAAGGTAAAAAACTGTATATGAATGAAACTTGCAGGAATGAAAGTTATTCTGGGGACTGAGTGATTGGTGAGTAAATGTGAAGACCTAGCACATTACTACACACTACTGTAGACTTTCTGAACACTCTACACTTAGGCTACACTGAATTTATTAAAAAATAAATAAATTGTGCAATGACATTAAAACAGCTATGACACCACTAGATAATAGGAATTTTTCAGCTTCACTAAAATCTTTTGGGGTCACCATAGTATGTGCAGTTTATTATTGACTGAAAGAAACATGGTTATGCAGAGCATGACCATATTGGTATCTTTGCAGTTCTACATAGATTTTCATATCATTAATCTTCATTACTGGCAAAATTAATATAGTTTATCACATGTGAGTGGGCATATTATTTCCATAGAAGCATAAGCAATTTGTTTTGATAATATCTATCTAGAAAAAAGAGAAATTCCTATTCCTTGTTTTCATATTTATGGATGCAAGGTTTTCATCCAAATGTGACTACATTCATTTTCCTTTTCAGAACTTCATGTTCATAAGCTCTTGAGAATGTATTGTTATTGAAGTTACTTCTTGGAAATGATACTTAGTAATGGTGATTATATCTTTCCTAAGAGGCTTATACACAACCCCTTAAGACAAAATCCAAACCTTTCTCCAGGAAGCAACCATTGTGTTATTGACAGTGGTAGCAATTGTATGATGTGCATTATTTCATGAAAAATTCTGAGAAATAGATTGAAGAGAAATTGTACAACAAAGTAGCTTTCTTGATTTTTCGTGTACTACTAAGCTGACATATCTTGAGTTCAGGGTCATTCGTTAGCATTGTTGAAATTACAACAGGTTCTAGAAAAGTCTATCTCCAAGTCTTTTGAAGAACACATGATGGCAGGAGTTAATTGTTTTTACGTGCTTTGTAGTTTAGTGATGAGTAGCAGATACTCAAGAGCAAGACTTACGGAGGTTCAAATCCTAGCTCTTCTGATTACTGGCTATGTGGGTTTGATAAAGTTTAATCTCTCAGGGTCCCTGTTTCCTCATTTATAAAATAATAGTAAGAGCTTCTACCTTGTGTGATTTTTTTTTAGGCTCAAGCAAGTCAATACACGCAAAGAGACAGCACCATGATCAAGGCATCATGTAATCTGGAGTATTTTAGCAGTTGCTAAACTATGTTCTAAATTACTTTTATACAAAATATTCTCAAGATTGTCTCTTCCCTTGGCAGAACATGCACCAAACATCTTTGAAATTAGAAGTAGAATGCATATTGCATATTTCTTGAATTTAAAGCAGAATAGGTTTTTTTGTTTGTTTTGTTTTGTTTTTGTTTTTGTTTTTGTTTTTAATTTCCACAAGCTAGACAGAGGAATTATACAAGCCAAGCTACATTGGATCTGATCTGGAGATATTTTATAAGTAACTTCCTTTTAAACATTTTTGGTCACAGTATTGTAGAGAACTCCTTACCCTAATATACATAAATTTTATGAGTTGAATCCACTCTCCAATTTCTGAATTTGGGTTTTACTGGATGAAGTCTTTCCCTGGAAAATTATAAGAACTAGGTTTTTGTTTTATCGAGAGTCATCATTAGATAATCTTTTTTTTGTGAATTACACAGGGAGTGCAATCCCAAATGATGTATTCCAAAATCCGGACAAATTTATTGTTCAGGCATGTGACTCAACTCCCAGTAAGAAACAATATATTTGACATGGTTGAAATCTCTGAATAAATGAGACTGGTGAGAAGTGTATTTACGGTAATCACACAAGTTTATTAAAGATCTTTGTCTTAGGCAAGGCAGAAAGAGGGAGACATCTTTCTATGGCACAAATGCAGACAATAGTCCAAATAAACGTGGTCCTATAATATTACCCTCTGTTTTGTTAGCTTCAGAGTTAATAGAAGTTGTTCAGCATGGAAACATAAGGAAGCAAATTAAGTGGAATCAAGTTGTTGAATTGCAATGAACTCCAAGCCTTTTTGGGTCATGGTAAATTTTGGTACTTGTTTCTACCCAGTTCTTTAAAAGACATTTTCATCATATGTTGTGATTCAGCTTTCTTTCAAAAGGAACCTTATTCTCATCATCAAAAATATTACTTTGGGAGTTTAGGAAATAGATGCTTTACCTTTTAATTGCTTATTTTCCCTTTAACAAAGCTACTTTGAACCATTTTTTAAAGTCCTGAAATATACAGAAATAATAAAATCAAACTGAACAAACATACACACACAAGCATAGACACCAGAAATATCGTTTGGCATGAAAAACCTGCTCTGATATGTTTTCAGCTCTGGTCACAGAGAGAAGCTATTCTGGTTATTTCTGATACAGAAGTAAGAATGAGGTGATGAGACAGAATATAAGACAAAATGGTAGAAGTGTGCACCGCAGCAAAACAGCCCGAACATAATTGACTAGACTCATTTCATGTCAGACACACTGATCTCAAACAACCATGTGATTTCAGCTTTGTTTTCAGTGTTTAGAATGTTTGGATTATATGTAACTTGTATTCAGTTTTCACATTTTCCTTGTTAAAATGAATAGAGAAGTTATTGTAATTCAGTGCTTATCAGAAATTCAACGCTTTCTTGGTTTGAAATCTTTACAAATAATAACTTTTAAAAAGTATCATTAATCCTTTTCTGCATTTGTTTATGCTGCTACTGGAAACAAAAAAAAATAGCTTTTATCAAAGTTCTCCATGATTTTTAGCACATTATACTTGAAGAAAACTGAGTTTTGAACAATTGGTTATCATTTTTTAAATCCCATTGCATAAGCAGCTTTGCTTGGAAACTAATACAAATACACTTACATTTCATTTCCATTCAGTTTATATATTCTGGGATAAGGCTGGGGAGTAGACTATTTTTCTGCATTAAAATGTACAAGCTATTTTAAGTTTAAATAGTAAAGGTTGATGAATAATTTTCATGATTGTAAAAATCATCTTAGAGAAAAATATCAGTAAAAGTGGGGATAAAAGTGAACACATTTAAAGATGCAGTAGTAACTCATTAAATGACCCAGATTCTAGAGAAAACACTCTTTTTATTTTCTTTTCCTTTTCTTTTATTTATTTATTTGTTTATGTATTTATTTATTTGAGATGGGGTATTGCTGTGTCGCTCAGGCTAGAGTGTAATGGTGCGATTATAGCTCACTGCAACCTCAGACTCCTGGGATTAAGTGTTCCTACCTCACCCACCTAAGTAGCAAGAACTAAGGCATGTACCACCAGACCTGGCTATAGATAATATAGATAATATGGATTCATATCCATAATTCATCTATGGCAGTAAATAAGAATATGCAAGTATAGTCAGAAAAATGAATATTTGTCTCTCAAATAATAATTCTAATAGATTTATATTATTTTGGTATTAAAAACAAAAGTAACATTGCATTTTATGCCTGCTTCTCAGAAGACAATATAAAAATACATTGAAGATCAAGGGGAAGAGAAGGATACAGCACAAGTGGGCTATAAGGCATGTGATACCTTGGGTACATCAGAGAAATGTGAGAGAAAGAAAGAGGTGGAGAGAGACAGAGAAATAAGATAATTTACCTGTATGATGTGAAAGTTCTAAGTCATTTTAAATTTGGTTTTCATACCTATAAAGTGGGAATAAAAATAATGCCTATATCCTAGGATTGTTGTAAGGATTGCATTAGTTAATATGTAAAGGATGATAGCCTTGCTTATTCAAGTGTGGTAAATGTTAAGTATGATATATTGTATTTCTCGTTCCCAGACCACAGCACACCATAGTAGATGGATCACAATAAAAATCACACAGGCACAAAAGTCTGTGGCTCTGCCATAAGCACCATAGTCAATGAAATTCCAGACTCCAAATACAGGAACTTTTTCTTTTATTCAGAGCTTTTCTAAGGTGTTTGAAAATTGGCAGCCCTTGGAAATATTTGGAATGCCTCTGTGCAGTGCTCATAACAGCTACTGCTGGTGGTCCTAAAAAAATTCCCTAGATGTGCCTCCACATCCTTACCTGTTTCCATGTCCTGGTCAATTTTATGCCTCACTTCCATGTACCTCCATTTGAGGGTCATCATGAAATAATGAAGGAAAGCCAGCTTCATATTTCCACATCCAAATGACTTTTCAAAACATTTTCAAAGTATGCTCCAATTTTCTATAGCTTCTCTGGTTAGAAAATTATCTGATGTGTTCATCTCGATTAGAGAGCCTCCTCTGTCGAGAATTCTGGCGTAGAGTTCTGAAGCTAGGCAAAATCATAAATGTCAGTAGAAGTATATGAAAGATGAACCATATGTAGTTTTCCAAAATCAAATTTTTCCCTACTTTTTGCCCTCCAATGCATCTTTATTCCCTGTCTCATAAGTCCCTTACGATGAGTGTCTTCTCATTCACTTATGTGGTCTGAGAATTCAAGTACAGGTTGCTTGGGATAGGAAGTCTCCGTTTAGGGAGCAGCCATTGCTCTTAGGCATCCAGTCATTGTTCCTAATGTAATGACTTCCTTCCACTCCCAGCAAATAGAATCTCAGCACCCCCACAAATGTACAGCTTTGCCCCTTGCTCTGAGCTAACCACTAGAGAAGCAATTGATAATTAATCAAACTTGAGAAATTAAAATTAAAATATAATTGGCACTAATCTGCATGATTTAAGGTTTTAAGGTTTTCTCACAAATGAAGAAAGATGGGTTACATAATTAACATAAGGCTGAACGATTATGGTTGCATAAATAAATGAGAAAGGAGACCAAAGGAGAAATAATTTGACTGGGTAGGAAGTGAGACAATTTGGATGTCAGCAGTAGCAAAAGCCTAAGGAGAACATCATTTAAAATGCTGTAAAATGTATAGTGCATATTGTATACTATCATACTTTAAAATTGTAAAGGTAGATACTTTATCACCTGGGAATGCCAGGTTACAAACATTTGACTTAGTGTCTTAGAAGGATCTACTGTATCTGCATATCTGCAGTCCAGGCATAGTGTGCACACTCAGAAATAAAAGAAGGAGGCAGATTGCATTAGCATATCCTGGCTTTTTTCCATATACTTCTAGCTGACTTACACACACACACAAACACACAGGTGTGTACACACACTGCTGTTATTGTTATGGATATATATTTACCATATATTCACATATATATTTATATTATATATATTATATATATAATTATATATGTAATTTTATATATAATATTAAATATCTAACATATTATATATTTATTCATTTACTTGCTGGATACGCTTACATTCCCAGCCCTAGCTACAAAGGAGTTTTATAAATTTCTCATTTTAGCTTTCTATTCTTGGTCATATTGGTTGGCACAGAAGGAGGAGTGTGGAGGAAATGTTGGGTGACAGAACACACAATGGATTTCAACTATTTAGACTATTTGCTTAACAACAAACAACTATGTGTGTTTCCACACAAAAGATAAATACATGTTCCAGGGGCTGTAAATGTCATTTCATGAGCAAATACTATTGTATAAAATATAAAGATTGTCTTTTGTTTGAATCTTAATTGAAATAACCACTCTCTATTTTGAACAGTTTGGTCAAGGTAGTGGAACTCAGGTATTATTCAATTTTCTAGCTAATGAAAACACCAACATAATAGTGATCACAATAGCGATGACAGGAACCTATTAAGTTCAATTGTGGTGGAAATGTGAAGATTCTATTTTGCTTAATATACACATTTCATATCTTGAATGAAAAGTATATGCTTTCTATTTATTGAAGAATTTGCAATCAACGGTCATGTTTCCAGTATATTAAATTTTTAAAAATACAGTTAAAAGAGAAGTTGTTTCACTCTCCCCTCAGATTTTGGAGAGGGCCTGCATTTTACAACAAGGTGATTTGAAAAGTTAGACATTAGCTCGTCAAGTTAGTACTCTATTATTCAACTTTGATCATGGGAATGTAAATATTATGGATTTTTTCTTTTTTTATCATTTCTGAAAAAAGTGAAAGAGCAATATTTTCAAGTATCAAAATGTGTATATAAACAGACTTCTTTTCTCAAGTCTTCTCTTCAGAAATAATCACCACCTGAGTTTCTCCTCTAATTTTGATGATAGTTAACGAAAATCTATTTGAGGGAACTTGGAATGAGTCTTCCACATTCTCCAAGCCAGCCACTTGCCCTGTTGTGTGTGGCTCCAGCACACTGTTGGAATACACATTGTTTTGTCCTTTTAATTTTCAGATATTTTAAATTCAAGGAAGATAATTTTAAAAGGGAGCAAATATACTATCTAGCACACTGGTACTTTGGAGTATAAATTGTATTCGCACTTACCAGAAGGAAGAGGAAAGTGAAGCAAATCACACAACCAATTTCATCATCAACTGTAACAAGCTGAGTCTTTAAAAAATTAATTGCTCTCTTGAGCAATCTGTATCTCCCCTATAGAATTATAAATAAATAATTTTAATAATAATTTCTTCTCCTTTTTCACCTTATAGTTTCCAGATAAAATACAGGGTACCCAGTTATATTTGAGTTTTACTAACAGATCAGTACAAATAATGTTTAGCATAAATATTTCCAAAATATTGCATGAGCTATAGTTATAGTAAAACAAATTGCTTATAACAATTTAAATTAATGAGGCATCTTGTATTTTTATTTGCTAAATCTGGCAATTCTACTCAAAGTGAATGTTGGTCTACCCTTTTCTCTAGGATCTGTAGACCTGAGAGAAAAAAGAAGATTGGGAGTTAATAGTTATTTTGATTCACGTTCTTAATAGTTATTTTGATTTATGTTCATGGAGGGGAATTAAGGTTTATAATTTTAGAAGGAGGAGAATTTTTCTCCTGACATTCCTAGGTATATAACCCAAGAATGGAAATTGAGAAAAGAGTGAGTATATTCCCTAATTTGGGGGATGTCAAGGCAGGAGTGCCAAAAATCCATGAGCATTACAAAAGAATCTGCTGCTGTAGAATTGGGAAGAAGGTTTGTAGCTTCCTCTTGTCTCATCCACCATCACAAATACACTAGCCTGAACAGAAACTGGGCCATGAGAATGCTTCAGAGAAAGTCATAGCACCAGAGCATTAATCCCTAAGAGCAGCACTGAATGTTCCCATGAAAAAATGCAATTGAAAGTCCTGATGTACTTGTATAATCTTGGAAAACAACAGGTTTTATGAAAAAATTACCCATATAGACTTGTAGCCATACTTTTCTAGTGGAATCTTGAAGCCTTTCCTCATCCTTTTTAGATAAACACTGATGCTTAATGTCTCTAGCTTCTGAAGAAGAAAGTTTTCTCTGTCCTTGAGGAGTAAGAGAAAAGGTAGACTAGTATTGTATTTGTAAAACTATAATTTGATTCTACCTCCTAAGAAGGCAGAGCTTTCCCCACTGAAAGCTACTGCATTTACAGAGCTATTTGGCCATACCCTTCAAATGGACTGAGCCTTTACAAAACTTGAAAATGATTGTACATCTAAACTGCATTAATTGGAGTCTGGAAAAAAAGTCTAGATACAAAGTAGAAGTTAATCTTAAATCTTGTATTTTAATAGAGATAATTTTAGAATAAGAGGTAAATAGCCTAGGCTTTTTTTCTTCTGAATATAGTAGGATAGCAAGTAAAAACTGCAGATTATCAAATAATCCGTATGCAATGCAATATCTACCATCATAGTATCTGGCTACTGAAAACTTTTTGAAAAATCACCAAAATATTAAATGCTGAAGTAATGTATCAAGCATATCATTACATTCTTTAGTTTAGTCTATTTTATTTTGTGACTCACTCATACATATGCTGTGGGAAGAGGAGCAGAGGGAGTTATTAATTTAGCTGTCTCATGAGTTACATGAAGTAGGTGAGCTCACGTTACCTAATTGTACAGTTGCCTAAGCTTCTTAGGTATGTCTTGAAGAAGCCTATACTTTTATAAAATTTGATTCTGGTATTATAATATGTAATCTGCATCCTCTGAGGGGATTTTAATAAAATTAATTTTAGATTCTTTAAGAAAGAAAAAACTGATGTGTTGCTCTGCATTACAGAAAATTTCAAACATAGTCCCACTGAGATATCTCCTGGCACATTCTATTCAAACTTACCTTTAGCATAGATGCGGTTCTGTGCATTTACAATATAACAGCCTTGGGTATATGTTGCAGACTGTAAGATTCTAACAGACAAGTATTAGCAAGCATCATGTTCACCTTTTAACAATGCATCAGTGAGTCGCTTCTGAGACTGATTTAAATGCATTTGAATGTTCACTCCAATATGAATGTGAAGGCATTTAAATGAATGCAATGTATTTATCTGAATCTGAGATCATGCCGTACATGTTTATTTGAATGTGTGATGTGCAATCAATCAAATAAATGCGCTGAGTGGATTTATGTCATTCTGTGATAGCACATTCAAATAAATGTCTTCAACATTTACAGTGATGTAAAAATGTAAACTAGAACGGATATTTTTCTTCATTTTTATACAAAGCATGAAAAGGATATAATTTCCCAACTTGGAGGGTACATATATTATATAATGACCATATGAAAAACCATGTGGCTTTTATTAATCACATTAAAAATTGTTTTAGTCTATTTTCTTTTTTTTTTTTTTTTTTTTTTTTTTTTTTTTTTTTTTTTTT